>NW_021823115.1:2430500-2472160 GCF_901001165.1 Salmo trutta | reverse complement strand
TGAGCTGATAGGATGGAACCCGGTGTGCTGAGCTGATAGGATGGAACCCGGTGTGGTGAGCTGATAGGATGGAACCCGTTGAGCTGATAGGATGGAACCCGGTGTGCTGAGCTGATAGGATGGAACCCGGTGTTGTGAGCTGATAGGATGGAACCCGTTGAGCTGATAGGATGGAACCCGGTGAGCTGAAAGGATGGAACCCGGTTTGCTGAGCTGATAGGATGGAACCCGGTGTGCTGAGCTGATAGGATGGAACCCGGTGAGCTGAAAGGATGGAACCAGGTGTGCTGAGCTGATAGGATGGAACCCGTTGAGCTGATAGGATGGAACCCGGGGTGCTGAGCTGATAGGATGGATCCCGGTGTGCTGAGCTGATAGGATGGAACCCGGTGTGGTGAGCTGATAGGATGGAACCCGGTGTGTTGATAGGATGGAACCCGGTGTGCTGAGCTGAGAGGATGGAACCCGGTGTGGTGAGCTGATATGATAGAAACCTTTGTGCTGATAGGATGGAACCCGGTGTGCTGATAGGATGGAACCCGGTGTGCTGAGCTGATAGGATGGAACCCTTTGTGCTGATAGGATGGAACCCGGTGTGCTGAGCTGATAGGATGGAACCCGGTATGCACTAGCACACGCACTGCCTAGGATGGAACCCGGTGTGCTGATAGGATGAAACCCGGATTGTGGCTGAGCTGATATGATGGAACCCGGTTTTGCTGAGCTGATAGGATGGAACCCGGTTGTTGTGCTTGATAGGATGGAAACCCGGTGTGGTGAGCTGATAGGATGGAACCCCCCCCCCCGGTGTGCTGATTTTAGGATGGAACCCGGTGTGCTGAGCTGATTAGGATGGAACCCTTTTGTGCTGATAGGATGGAACCCGGTCTTGTGCTGAGCTGATTAGGATGGAACCCGGTGTGATGATAGGATGGAACCCGGTGAGCTGAGCTGATTGGATGGACCCGGTTTGGCTGATAGGTCGCGGTTTGCGGATAGGATGGGCACACACACAGGTGTGGGAGCTAGATGGTGAGGATGGAACCCGGTGTGCTGAGCTGATAGGATGGAATCCCGGTGTGCTGAGAGCTGATAGAATGGAACCCTTTGTGGCTGATAGGATGGAATATCCCGGTGTGGTGAGCTGATAGGATGGAACCCCGGTGAGCTGATAGGATGGGAGAACCCGGTGTGCTGATAGGAGTGGACCCTGGTGTGGGTGGTAGCTGATAGGAGGGAACCCGGTGTGCCTGAGCTGATAGGATGGATCCCGGTATGGACTGAGCTGGATAGGATGGAACCAGGTGCGGTGAGCTGAGGCTGATAGGTGAGAAACACATCGTGTGGCCTGAGCTGATAGGATGTAACCCTTTGTGCTGATCGGAGGGATGGCACACGGTGTGCTGAGCTGATAGGATTGAACCGGTGTGCTGATAGGATGGAACCCGGTGAGCTGAGCTGTGGATAGGAGGAACCCAGTGTGCTGAGCTGATTAGGATGGAACCCGGTGTGCTGATCAGGGATGTGAACCCGGTGTGGCTGAGGGCTGATAGGATGGATCCCGGGGTGCTGATAGGATGGACCCGGTTGAGCATGAGCTGATAGGATGGGACCCGGTAGCTGAAAGGATGTCAACCCGGTGTGCTGAGCTGATAGGATGGGAACACCGGTGTGCACCAGACATTAGGAGGGAACCCGGTGTGGTGAGCTGATAGGATGGAACCCGGTGTGCTGATAGGATTGGAACCCCGGTGTGCTGAGCTGATAGGATGGAACCCTTTGTGCTGATAGGATGGAACCCGGTGTGCTGAGCTGATAGGATGGAACCCGGGTGTGCTGATAGGATGGAACCCGGTCGGTGAGCTGAGCTGATAGGATGGAACCCGGTTTGCTGATAGGATGGAACCCGGCCCCTGTGGTGAGCTGATATGGGGATTGGAACCCGGGTGTGCTGAGCTGATAGGATGGAACCCGGTGTGCTGAGCTGATAGAATGGAACCCTTTGTGCTGATAGGATGGAACCCGGTGTGGTGAGCTGATAGGATGGAACCCGGTGAGCTGATAGGATGGAACCCGGTGTGCTGAGCTGATAGGATGGAACCCGGTATGCTGAGCTGATAGGATGGACGAACCCGGTGAGGCTGAGCTGATAGGATGGCACCCGGTGTGCTGAGCTGATAGGATGGAACCCTTTGTGCTGATAGGATGGAACCCGGTGTGCTGAGCTGATAGGATGGAACCCGGTGTGCTGATAGGATGGAACCCGGTGAGCTGAGCTGATAGGATGGAACCCAGTGTGCTGAGCTGATAGGATGGAACCCGGTGTGCTGATAGGATGGAACCCGGTGTGCTGAGCTGATAGGATGGAACCCGGTGTGCTGATAGGATGGAACCCGGTGAGCTGAGCTGATAGGATGGGACCCGGTAAGCTGAAAGGATGGAACCCGGTGTGCTGAGCTGATAGGATGGAACCCGGTGTGCTGAGCTGATAGGATGGAACCCGGTGTGCTGATAGGATGGAACCCGGTGAGCTGAGCTGATAGGATAGAACCCGCGGTGCTGAAAGGATGGAACCCAATGTGCTGATAGGATGGAACCCGGTGTGCTGAGCTGATAGGAAGGAACCCGGTGTGCTGAGCTGATAGGATGGAACCCTTTGTGCTGATAGGATGGAACCCGGTGTGCTGAGCTGATAGGATGGAACCCGGTGAGCTGAAAGGATGGAACCCGATGAGCTGAGCTGATAGGATGGAACCCGTTGAGCTGATAGGATGGAACCCGGTGTGCTGAGCTGATAGGATGGAACCCGGTGTGCTGAGCTGATAGGATGGAACCCGTTGAGCTGATAGGATGGAACCCGGTGTGCTGAGCTGATAGGATGGAACCCGGTGAGCTGAAAGGATGGAACCCGGTGTGCTGATAGGATGGAACCCGGTGTGCTGAGCTGATAGGATGGAACCCGGTGTGCTGAGCTGATAGGATGGAACCCGGTGTGCTGAGCTGATAGGATGGAACCCGGTGAGCTGATAGGATGGAACCCGGTGTGCTGAGCTGATAGGATGGAACCCGGTGTGCTGAGCTGATAGGATGGGAACCCGGTGTGGTGAGCTGATAGGATGGAACCCGTTGAGTGATAGGATGGAAAACCCGGTGTGCTGAGCTGATAGGATGGAACCCGGTGTGGTGAGCTGATAGGATGGAACCCGCGGTGTGTGATAGGATGTAACCCGGTGAGCTGAAAGGATGGAACCCGGTGTGCTGAGCTGATAGGATGGAACCCTGGTTGTGCTGAGCTGATCGGATGGAACCCGGTGTGCTGAGCTGATAGGATGGAAACCCGTTGAGCTGATAGGATAGAACCCGGTGTGCTGAGGCTGATAGGATGGAAACCCGGTGTGGTGAGCTGATAGGATGGAAACCGGTGTGCTGATAGGATGGAACCCGGTGTGCTGAGCTGATAGGATGGAACCCGGTGTGTGTGAGCTGATAGGATGGAACCCCGGTGTGGTGAGCTGATAGGATGGAACCCGGTGTGCTGATAGGATTGGAACCCCGGTGTGCGGAGCTGATAGGATGGAACCCGGTGTGGTGAAGCTGATAGGATGGACCCTTTGTGCTGATAGGATGGAACCCGGTGTGCTGATAGGATGGAACCCGGTGTGGTGAGCTGATAGGATGGAACCCGGTGTGGTGAGCTGATAGGATGGAGGCGGGTGTGGTGAGCTGATAGGATGGAACCCGGTGTGCTGATAGGATGGAACCCGGTGTGCTGAGCTGATAGGATGGAACCCGGTGTGCTGATAGGAATGGAGCCCGGTGTGCTGATCGGATGGAACCCGGTGTGCTGTAGCTGATAGGATGGAACCAAACCGGTGTGCTGATAGGATGGAACCCGGTGTGGGGTGAGCTGATAGGATGGAACCCGGTGAGCTGATAGGATGGAACCCGGTGTGGTGAGCTGATAGGATGGAACCCGGTGTGCTGATAGGATGGAACCCGGTGTGCTAAACTGATAGGATGGAACCCGGTGTGCTGATAGGATGGAACCCAGTGTGCTGAGCTGATAGGATGGAACCCGGTGTGCTGATAGGATGGAACCCGGTGTGGTGAGCTGATAGGATGGAACCCGGTGTGCTGATAGGATGGAACCCGGTGTGCTGAGCTGATAGGATGGAACCCTTTGTGCTGATAGGATGGAACCCGGTGTGCTGAGCTGATAGGATGGAACCCGGTGTGCTGATAGGATGGAACCCGGTGAGCTGAGCTGATAGGATGGAACCCGGTTTGCTGATAGGATGGAACCCGGTGTGGTGAGCTGATAGGATGGAACCCGGTGTGCTGAGCTGATAGGATGGAACCCGGTGTGCTGAGCTGATAGAATGGAACCCTTTGTGCTGATAGGATGGAACCCGGTGTGGTGAGCTGATAGGATGGAACCCGGTGAGCTGATAGGATGGAACCCGGTGTGCTGATAGGATGGAACCCGGTGTGGTGAGCTGATAGGATGGAACCCGGTGTGCTGAGCTGATAGGATGGAACCCGGTATGCTGAGCTGATAGGATGGAACCCGGTGAGCTGAGCTGATAGGATGGAACCCGGTGTGCTGAGCTGATAGGATGGAACCCTTTGTGCTGATAGGATGGAACCCGGTTGTGCTGAGGCTGATAGGATGGAACCCGGTGTGCTGATAGGATGGAACCCGGTGAGCTGAGCTGATAGGATGGAACCCAGTGTGCTGAGCTGATAGGATGGAACCCGGTGTGCTGATAGGATGGAAACCGGTGTGCTGAGCTGATAGGATGGAACCCGGTGTGCTGATAGGATGGAACCCGGTGAGCTGAGCTGATAGGATGGGACCCGTAAGCTGAAAGGATGCAACCCGGTGTGCTGAGCTGATAGGATGGAACCCGGTGTGCTGAGCTGATAGGATGGAACCCGGTGTGCTGATAGGATGGAACCCGGTGTGGTGAGCTGATAGGATGGAACCCGGTGTGCTGATAGGATGGAACCCGGTGTGCTGAGCTGATAGGATGGAACCCTTTGTGCTGATAGGATGGAACCCGGTGTGCTGAGCTGATAGGATGGAACCCGGTGTGCTGATAGGCTGGAACCCGGTGAGCTGAGCTGATAGGATGGAACCCGGTTTGCTGATAGGATGGAACCCGGTGTGGTGAGCTGATAGGATGGAACCCGGTGTGCTGAGCTGATAGGATGGAACCCGGTGTGCTGAGCTGATAGAATGGAACCCTTTGTGCTGATAGGATGGAACCCGGTGTGGTGAGCTGATAGGATGGAACCCGGTGAGCTGATAGGATGGAACCCGGTGTGCTGATAGGATGGAACCCGGTGTGGTGAGCTGATAGGATGGAACCCAGTGTGCTGAGCTGATAGGATGGAACCCGGTATGCTGAGCTGATAGGATGGAACCCGGTGAGCTGAGCTGATAGGATGGAACCCGGTGTGCTGAGCTGATAGGATGGAACCCTTTGTGCTGATAGGATGGAACCCGGTGTGCTGAGCTGATAGGATGGAACCCGGTGTGCTGATAGGATGGAACCCGGTGAGCTGAGCTGATAGGATGGAACCCAGTGTGCTGAGCTGATAGGATGGAACCCGGTGTGCTGATAGGATGGAACCCGGTGTGCTGAGCTGATAGGATGGAACCCGGTGTGCTGATAGGATGAAACCCGGTGAGCTGAGCTGATAGGATGGGACCCGGTAAGCTGAAAGGATGGAACCCGGTGTGCTGAGCTGATAGGATGGAACCCGGTGTGCTGAGCTGATAGGATGGAACCCGGTGTGCTGATAGGATGGAACCCGGTGAGCTGAGCTGATAGGATAGAACCAGCGGTGCTGAAAGGATGGAACCCAATGTGCTGATAGGATGGAACCCGGTGTGCTGAGCTGATAGGAAGGAACCCGGTGTGCTGAGCTGATAGGATGGAACCCTTTGTGCTGATAGGATGGAACCCGGTGTGCTGAGCTGATAGGATGGAACCCGGTGAGCTGAAAGGATGGAACCCGGTGAGCTGAGCTGATAGGATGGAACCCGTTGAGCTGATAGGATGGAACCCGGTGTGCTGAGCTGATAGGATGGAACCCGGTGTGCTGAGCTGATAGGATGGAACCCGGTGTGGTGAGCTGATAGGATGGAACCCGGTGAGCTGATAGGATGGATCCCGGTGAGCTGAAAGGATGGAACCCGGTGTGCTGATAGGATGGAACCCGGTGTGCTGAGCTGATAGGATGGAACCCGGTGTGCTGAGCTGATAGGATGGAACCCGGTGTGCTGAGCTGATAGGATGGAACCCGGTGAGCTGATAGGATGGAACCCGGTGTGCTGAGCTGATAGGAAGGAACCCGGTGTGCTGAGCTGATAGGATGGAACCCGGTGTGGTGAGCTGATAGGATGGAACCCGTTGAGCTGATAGGATGGAACCCGGTGTGCTGAGCTGATAGGATGGAACCCGGTGTGGTGAGCTGATAGGATGGAACCCGGTGTGGTGATAGGATGGAACCCGGTGAGCTGAAAGGATGGAACCCGGTGTGCTGAGCTGATAGGATGGAACCCGGTGTGCTGAGCTGATCGGATGGAACCCGGTGTGCTGAGCTGATAGGATGGAACCCGTTGAGCTGATAGGATGGAACCCGGTGTGCTGAGCTGATAGGATGGAACCCGGTGTGGTGAGCTGATAGGATGGAACCCGGTGTGCTGATAGGATGGAACCCGGTGTGCTGAGCTGATAGGATGGAACCCGGTGTGGTGAGCTGATAGGATGGAACCCGGTGTGGTGAGCTGATAGGATGGAACCCGGTGTGCTGATAGGATGGGAACCCGGTGTGCTGAGCTGATAGGATGGAACCCGGTGTGGTGAGCTGATAGGATAGAACCCTTTGTGCTGATAGGATGGAACCCGGTGTGCTGATAGGATGGAACCCGGTGTGGTGAGCTGATAGGATGGAACCCGGTGTGGTGAGCTGATAGGATGGAACCCGGTGTGGTGAGATGATAGGATGGAACCCGGTGTGCTGATAGGATGGAAACCCGGTGTGCTGAGCTGATAGGATGGAACCCGGTGTGCTGATAGGATGGAACCCGGTGTGCTGATAGGATGGAACCCGGTGTGCTGAGCTGATAGGATGGAACCCGGTGTGCTGATAGGATGGAACCCGGTGTGGTGAGCTGATAGGATGGAACCCGGTGAGCTGATAGGATGGAACCCGGTGTGGTGAGCTGATAGGATGGAACCCGGTGTGCTGATAGGATGGAACCCGGTGTGCTGAGCTGATAGGATGGAACCCGGTGTGCTGATAGGATGGAACCCGGTGTGCTGAGCTGATAGGATGGAACCCGGTGTGCTGATAGGATGGAACCCGGTGTGGTGAGCTGATAGGATGGAACCCGGTGTGCTGATAGGATGGAACCCGGTGTGCTGAGCTGATAGGATGGAACCCTTTGTGCTGATAGGATGGAACCCGGTGTGCTGAGCTGATAGGATGGAACCCGGTTTGCTGATAGGATGGAACCCGGTGTGGTGAGCTGATAGGATGGAACCCGGTGTGCTGAGCTGATAGGATGGAACCCGGTGTGCTGAGCTGATAGAATGGAACCCTTTGTGCTGATAGGATGGAACCCGGTGTGGTGAGCTGATAGGATGGAACCCGGTGAGCTGATAGGATGGAACCCGGTGTGCTGATAGGATGGAACCCGGTGAGCTGATAGGATGGAACCCGGTGTGCTGAGCTGATAGGATGGAACCCGGTATGCTGAGCTGATAGGATGGAACCCGGTGAGCTGAGCTGATAGGATGGAACCCGGTGTGCTGAGCTGATAGGATGGAACCCGATGTGGTCGTCCTCTGCAACAGCCCGTCCATGACGAGGATCGACAAGTTGCGCGTTCAGAGATGATTTTCTGCACACCATGTTTGTACAGTGCTGTTATTTGTCTGTTTGTTGTGAGCACGATTACTGCCGTTCTCCTTCTCTCAAAAACGAGCTGTTTTCGCCCAAGGGACTTCTGATGACTGGATGTTTTTTATTTGTCACACCATTCTCTGTAAACCCTTGACACTTTAGTGCATGAAAATCCCAGGAGGGCGGTTGTTTCTGAGATACTGGATCTGGCGCGCCTGGTACCGACGATCATACCACGCTCAAAGTCGATTAGGTCACCATGTTCGGGACAGGGTGGTGAACCTAATAAACCGTCTGGCGAGTGTATATCTATCCACCATGTTCACATGCAAGCCGATGTCAAAACATCCAAAGGTGGTGATGGCTTACAGAAAACATTCACACGTTCCAGCCAGAACATTTACTGCGCTGAAATATTCCAGTTTTTCAGTGAGATAGCAGAGAGAGGTAGACAACTGTGGATGTGTTTTCTGAGTAGATTTGTTAGTGGTCAGATGCATGTTGTCAGGTACTTCATGAAATAGTAATCTGTTTTCCTGCCTGTCAGCTAACATCATGTCACCGACACCGTCCCACTCGTGTCCTGCAGGATGTCCTCCCTACCAGGTAGCAGCCCCTTCCTGTCCACGGCCAGATGTTGCTGCTGTTTGTGTCAGGGGAGCCCCACTGTACCCCACTTGCTGCTCCTTGTTTACACAAGCTGAACTCCTCTGATACGCGGTACTTCATGTCTATGGGCTTTTAAGCCCATAGATAATACATGAGCTGGTTGGTTTTAAAAGATGCTGCCATATGCATGAAAGCATCAACTCAGAGCAAAACTGACAGAGCCATCTGACAAACACTGTTGATGTCAAAAAATAGCCCTGCTCCACACTGTGCTGCCTCTCCAGAGGTCAAATAGCCCTGCTCCACGCTGTGCTGCCTCTCCAGAGGTCAAATAGCCCTGCTCCACGCTGTGCTGCCTCTCCAGAGGTCAAATAGCCCTGCTCCACGCTGTGCTGCCTCTCCAGAGGTCAAATAGCCCTGCGCCACGCTGTGCTGCCTCTCCAGAGGTCAAATAGCCCTGCTCCACGCTGTGCTGCCTCTCCACAGGATGCTACACTGTCATCAGTGCTAATACAACATATGAATAATTAGTTGATCTCAAAGTGTTGAGAATGAACTGATGCAGACACGTCTTGGCCTTCTGAATGGCACATGCAGATGTTAGGCTAGCAGCACTGCTGTGTGTTCCAGCAGCTCTGAGAAGAGACACGTTGCAGCAGCAGGCTAGCAGCACTGCTGTGTGTTCCAGCAGCTCTGAGAAGAGCATCAGCAGCAGGCTAGCAGCACTGCTGTGTGTTCCAGCAGCTCTGAGAAGAGACACGTTGCAGCAGCAGGCTAGCAGCACTGCTGTGTGTTCCAGCAGCTCTGAGAAGAGCAGCAGCAGGCTAGCAGCACTGCTGTGTGTTCCAGCATCTCTGAGAAGAGCAGCAGCAGCAGGCTAGCAGCACTGCTGTGTGTTCCAGCAGCTCTGAGAAGAGACACATTGCAGCAGCAGGCCAGCAGCACTGCTGTGTGTTCCAGCAGCTCTGAGAAGAGACACGTTGCAGCAGCAGGCTAGCAGCACTGCTGTGTGTTCCAGCAGCTCTGAGAAGAGCATCAGCAGCAGGCTAGCAGCACTGCTGTGTGTTCCAGCAGCTCTGAGAAGAGACACGTTGCAGCAGCAGGCTAGCAGCACTGCTGTGTGTTCCAGCAGCTCTGAGAAGAGCAGCAGCAGGCTAGCAGCACTGCTGTGTGTTCCAGCATCTCTGAGAAGAGCAGCAGCAGCAGGCTAGCAGCACTGCTGTGTGTTCCAGCAGCTCTGAGAAGAGACACATTGCAGCAGCAGGCCAGCAGCACTGCTGTGTGTTCCAGCAGCTCTGAGAAGAGACATGTTGCAGCAGCAAGCTAGCAGCACTGCTGTGTGTTCCAGCAGCTCTGAGAAGAGACACGTTGCAGCAGCAGGCTAGCAGCACTGCTGTGTGTTCCAGCAGCTCTGAGAAGAGACACATTGCAGCAGCAGGCCAGCAGCACTGCTGTGTGTTCCAGCAGCTCTGGGAAGAGACACGTTGCAGCAGCAGGCTAGCAGCACTGCTGTGTGTTCCAGCAGCTCTGAGAAGAGACAACTTGCAGCAGCAGGCTAGCAGCACTGCTGTGTGTTCCAGCAGCTCTGAGAAGAGACAACTTGCAGCAGCAGGCTAGCAGCACTGCTGTGTGTTCCAGCAGCTCTGAGAAGAGACACGTTGCAGCAGCAGGCTAGCAGCACTGCTGTGTGTTCCAGCAGCTCTGAGAAGAGCAGCAGCAGCAGGCTAGCAGCACTGCTGTGTGTTCCAGCAGCTCTGAGAAGAGATAACTTGCAGCAGCAGGATCCTCATGAATATTGCATGGCATCACAACCCCTCCCCACAACACAAACTAACTTTTTTTGATGACCTTGATTGTATTTCAGCTATCCCTGATCCTGATTTAGCTTTCTGCCTTTTTTCAAATGTCTTCAATACTATTGCAGATAATCATGCTCCCTTCAGTACATTAAGGGACTGGACATGATGGAAGCCACTCCTTAGTAAAAGGCACATGACAGCACACTTGGAGTTTGCCAAAAGGCACCTAAAGGACTCTCAGACCATGAGAAACAAGATTCTCTGGTCTGATGAAACCAAGATTCAACTCTTTAGGCATGAATGCCAAGTGTCACTTCTGGAGGAAACCTGGCACCATCCCTACGGTAAAGCATGGTTGTGGCAGCATCATACCGTGGGGATGTTTTTCAGGGACTGGGAGACTAGCCAGGATCGAGGGAAAGATGAATGGAGCGAAGTACAGAGATCCTTCAGGAAAAGCCGCTCCAGAGTGCTCAGGACATCAGACTGGGGCGAAGGTTCACCTTCCAGCAGGACACGACCCTAAGCACACAGCCAAGACAACACAGGAGTGGATTCAGGACAAGTCTCTGAATGTCCTTGAGTGGCCCAGACAGAGCCCGGACTTGTATCCTATAAAGGCGAGGTTTCAAAGGCCATACCTAACAAACTAACTAAATGAGGGTTAGGGTCGTACCTAACAAACTACCTAAATGAGGGTCAGGGTCTTACCTAACTAACTAACTAACTAACTAACTAACTAACTAACTAACTAAGACTGAGACCTAGACAACCAGGTGAGGGGAGTCCCTTACTGAGACCTAGACAACCAGGTGAGGGGAGTTCCTTACTGAGACCTGGACAACCAGGTGAGGTGAGTTCCTTACTGAGACATAGACAACCAGGTGAGGGGAGTCCCTTACTGAGACCTAGACAACCAGGTGAGGGGAGTCCCTTACTGAGACCTAGACAACCAGGTGAGGGGAGTTCCTTACTGAGACCTAGACAACCAGGTGAGGGGAGTCCCTTACTGAGACCTAGACAACCAGGTGAGGAGAGTTCCTTACTGAGACCTAAACAACCAGGTGAGGGGAGTTCCTTACTGAGACCTAGACAACCAGGTGAGGAGAGTTCCTTACTGAGACCTAGACAACCAGGTGAGGGGAGTTCCTTACTGAGACCTAGACAACCAGGTGAGGGGAGTTCCTTACTGAGACCTAAACAACCAGGTGAGGGGAGTTCCTTACTGAGACCTAGACAACCAGGTGAGGGGAGTTCCTTACTGAGACCTAGACAACCAGGTGAGGGGAGTTCCTTACTGAGACCTAGACAACCAGGTGAGGGGAGTTCCTTACTGAGACCTAGACAACCAGGTGAGGGGAGTTCCTTACTGAGACCTAGACAACCAGGTGATGAGAGTTCCTTACTGAGACCTAGACAACCAGGTGAGGGGAGGTCCTTACTGAGACCTAGACAACCAGGTGAGGGGAGACCTAGACAGCCAGGTGAGGGGAGTTCCTTACTGAGACCTAGACAACCAGGTGAGGGGAGTCCCTTACTGAGACCTAGACAACCAGGTGAGGGGAGTTCCTTACTGAGACCTAGACAACCAGGTGAGGGGAGTTCCTTACTGAGACCTGGACAACCAGGTGAGGGGAGTTCCTTACTGTGACCTGGACAACCAGGTGAGGGCAGTTCCTTACTGATTAATTAGTGATCTCAATTCATTAATCAAGTACAGGCGGCAGGGTAGCTAGTGGTTAGAGCGTTGGGCTAGTAACCGAAAGGTTGCAAGTTCAAATCCCTGAGCTGACAAGGTACAGATCTGTCGTTCTGCCCCTGAACAAAGCAGTTCCTAGGTTGTCATTGAAAATAAGAATTTGTTCTTAACTGACTTGCCTTGTTAAATAAGGTAAAATAAAACCAAGCGAAGAGTGAAAACCCACAGACATTTGGCCCTATGTTGAATGAGTTTGACAAAAATTGTTTATGGCCAAGTCCACACTGCAGGGTTAAGCTCAGTCAGCACTGCTATCCACTTCACTCAGCTAAGATTGACATGACAAGGAGACCCAAGAATACATCAGTCTCAGGAGATGAGCTATGTTCCAGAATGTTATGTCAGTCTGCAGGAAGGAACAGCAGTATTTGTAACTCTACAGTGTTCTGATCCAGTCTATCGGTCCCTCTACAGTGTTCTGATCCAATCTACCAGTTCCTCTACAGTGTCCAGTCTACCAGTTCCTCTGCAGTGTCCAGTCTGTCAGTTCCTCTGCAGTGTCCAGTCTGTCAGTTCCTCTGCAGTGTCCAGTCTGTCAGTTCCTCTGCAGTGTCCAGTCTACCAGTTCCTCTGCAGTGTCCAGTCTATCAGTTCCTCTACAGTGTCCAGTCTACCAGTTCCTCTGCAGTGTCCAGTCTACCAGTTCCTCTGCAGTGTCCAGTCTATCAGTTCCTCTGCAGTGTCCAGTCTATCAGTTCCTCTGCAGTGTCCAGTCTACCAGTTCCTCTGCAGTGTCCAGTCTACCAGTTCCTCTACAGTGTCGAGTCTACCAGTTCCTCTGCAGTGTCCAGTCTACCAGTTCCTCTGCAGTGTCCAGTCTACCAGTTCCTCTGCAGTGTCCAGTCTACCAGTTCATCTGCAGTGTCCAGTCTACCAGTTCCTCTACAGTGTCCAGTCTACCAGTTCCTCTGCAGTGTCCAGTCTATCAGTTCCTCTACAGTGTCCAGTCTACCAGTTCCTCTGCAGTGTCCAGTCTACCAGTTCCTCTGCAGTGTCCAGTCTACCAGTTCCTCTACAGTGTCCAGTCTACCAGTTCCTCTGCAGTGTCCAGTCTACCAGTTCCTCTGCAGTGTCCAGTCTACCAGTTCCTCTGCAGTGTCCAGTCTACCAGTTCCTCTGCAGTGTCCAGTCTACCAGTTCCTTTGCAGTGTCCAGTCTATCAGTTCCTCTGCAGTGTCCAGTCTACCTGTTTCTCTGCAGTGTCCAGTCTACCAGTTTCTCTGCAGTGTCCAGTCTACCAGTTCATCTGCAGTGTCCAGTCTACCTGTTTCTCTGCAGTGTCCAGTCTATCAGTTCCTCTGCAGTGTCCAGTCTACCAGTTCCTCTACAGTGTCCAGTCTACCAGTTCATCTGCAGTGTCCAGTCTACCAGTTCCTCTGCAGTGTCCAGTCTATCAGTTCCTCTGCAGTGTCCAGTCTACCAGTTCCTCTGCAGTGTCCAGTCTACCAGTTCCTCTACAGTGTCGAGTCTACCAGTTCCTCTGCAGTGTCCAGTCTACCAGTTCCTCTGCAGTGTCCAGTCTACCAGTTCCTCTGCAGTGTCCAGTCTACCAGTTCATCTGCAGTGTCCAGTCTACCAGTTCCTCTACAGTGTCCAGTCTACCAGTTCCTCTGCAGTGTCCAGTCTATCAGTTCCTCTACAGTGTCCAGTCTACCAGTTCCTCTACAGTGTCCAGTCTACCAGTTCCTCTGCAGTGTCCAGTCTATCAGTTCCTCTACAGTGTCCAGTCTACCAGTTCCTCTGCAGTGTCCAGTCTATCAGTTCCTCTACAGTGTCCAGTCTACCAGTTCCTCTGCAGTGTCCAGTCTATCAGTTCCTCTGCAGTGTCCAGTCTACCAGTTCCTCTACAGTGTCCAGTCTACCAGTTCCTCTGCAGTGTCCAGTCTACCAGTTCCTATATTCTTTGCAGCTCCACAGTGGTTTGCAGATCTATTGATTGGTGCTGACTGACTCCAGACCAGCCATGCTGCTCCAGCAAACACAAATCACTGGGCAGCAGCTTTTAATTGTAACTGTCTTGCAGAACAGTGTTGTTTTAATATCCTGTCTATATGTTGATGTAATGCACTTACTAGCAGGCAGGCCTTAGCAAGAATCAATTAAGCACAGGACTCTCCTTTTGTTAAATCCCCAATCTTGTTTCAATGATGCATGAAGAAATATTCAAGCATTGACATTTTACTGTCAGTTTCCCTTAGAAAAAATCAATTAAGATAATACAGCTTTTGACCCAGTTCTCCAGTTAATGCTTATTAGGAATGTAATGTGATTTACTGTCAACCCTCCAATTCTCTGCATCTCAATCCCCATTAGCTGGTGCTGTTTCAGAGAGCAGGGAGTCGCTGCCTGGCTGCCCGTACAACACCATACCGCTGTCACCAGATCAGCTGGGAGGGAGAGTGGAAATGCCATTGATTGGGATTTGGTGGGCAGGTTAAACGCAGTGCTCCAGGGATCCAAGGCATATAGCATTACTCTACTCTGTTCTGTTATTCAGCCTCAACACGACACAGTGGACACACAACGTTACACATCAGTCATTATCATCAGTCGTTATCATTAGTCGTTATTATTAGTCGTTATCATGGGTATCCGAAGGGCGGGTTATCCTCATTGTCATGGATATTGTAATTATCTGTATGGTCTCTTCCTGTCTTGTAGGGACATTTTATATGGGCAATACCCCAGTGGTCCCTGGGTAGTGTTGGGGAGTAACGGATTACATGATTACATGATTACATGATTACATGATTACATTACAAAAAAAGGGTACCAGTAATCCGCTACGTTACCAGCTAAAATATTGTAATCTGATTACAGATAAAAAAAATTAAAAAGCTAGATGATTACTTTGAGGATTACTTTTAAATTCAGAAAGGATGTTTGGGAGAAAAACTCATCTTTGACACTTCTTTGTTTTCTCAACGACATTCAAATCATCGGTTCAAGTTTGTTCCAGCTGAGCGAATCTGACCACCAATCAGAGACCACTATGATGACACACCAAATGATGACCACCAATCAGACACCACTATGATGACACCAAATGATGACCACCAATCAGAGAACACTATGATGACCCACCTAATGATGACCACCAATCAGACACCACTATGATGACAAACCAAATGATGACCACCAATCAGAGACCACTATGATGACACACCAAATGATGACCACCAATCAGAGACCACTATGATGACCGACTAAATGATGACCACCAATCAGAGACCACTATGATGACACACCAAATGATGACCACCAATCAGAGACCACTATGATGACGCACCAAATGAAGACCACCAATCAGAGACCACTATGATGACGCACCAAATGATGACCACCAATCAGAGACCACTATGATGACCAACCAAATGATGACCACCAATCAGAGACCACTATGATGACCCACCTAATGATGACCACCAATCAGAGACCACTATGATGACCCACCAAATGATGACCACCAATCAGAGACCACTATAATGTCCCACCAAATGATGACCACCAATCAGAGACCACTATGATGACCCACCAAATGGGTTTGATGGATCGCGGGGGAAAGAGCAGGAATAGGCTTCTGTGGGCTACAATCCGAGCTGTTTAAGGATTAGGTAAAGGATGACAGCAGTGGTGTCGTCTACGGCCATATGGATATCAATTATTACTGATATCGACACAGCGCATTGATGTGAATCACACCGCTGGTCTCTCATTTAGCTGTCTGTGGTTGTATTTACTGTGGTTGTTGTGGATACGTCTGTTCACAAATCTCAATGTATATTTGAACCCAATAATGGTTAAATTAAAGAAGTTTAAACTGCCTGTCAATCATTGTTTTTGAAACCAGTGGATAGCCAGTGAAAAACGCACTCTTGCAACAGCTGCATAGTGTGGATCCCAGCCTATAGAATAACAGCTGCATAGTGTGGATCCCAGCCTATAGAATAACAGCTGCATAGTGTGGATCCCAGCCTATAGAATAACAGCTGCATAGTGTGGATCCCAGCCTATAGAATAACAGCTGCATAGTGTGGATCCCAGCCTATAGAATAACAGCTGCATAGTGTGGATCCCAGCCTATAGAATAACAGCTGCATGGTGTGGATCCCAGCCTATAGAATAACAGCTGCATAGTGTGGATCCCAGCCTATAGAATAACAGCTGCATAGTGTGGATCCCAGCCTATAGAATAACAGCTGCATAGTGTGGATCCCAGCCTATAGAATAACAGCTGCATAGTGTGGATCCCAGCCTATAGAATAACAGCTGCATGGTGTGGATCCCAGCCTATAGAATAACAGCTGCATGGTGTGGATCCCAGCCTATAGAGTAACAGCTGCATGATGTGGATCCCAGCCTATAGAATAACAGCTGCATGGTGTGGATCCCAGCCTATAGAATAACAGCTGCATGGTGTGGATCCCAGCCTATAGAGTAACAGCTGCATGATGTGGATCCCAGCTTATAGAATAACAGCTGCATGGTGTGGATCCCAGCCTATAGAATAACAGCTGCATGGTGTGGATCCCAGCCTATAGAGTAACAGCTGCATGATGTGGATCCCAGCCTATAGAATAACAGCTGCATAGTGTGGATCCCAGCCTATAGAGTAACAGCTGTGGATCCCAGCCTATAGAATAACAGCTGCATAGTGTGGATCCCAGCCTATAGAATAACAGCTGCATAGTGTGGATCCCAGCCTATAGAATAACAGCTGCATAGTGTGGATCCCAGCCTATAGAATAACAGCTGTGGATCCCAGCCTATAGAGTAACAGCTGCATGATGTGGATCCCAGCCTATAGAATATAAATAGAGCATTTTATTGCCGTCTAATTCTTGCTGATTTAAGAAATACATACATAGACCTAATGGACACATACTCAATCTTTTGATAGACTTAAAGGGGTTATGTGTAGTTGCTACATGTCACGTCCTGACCCGTAAAGGGGTTATTTGTTATTGTAGTTTGGTCAGGACGTGGCAGGGGGTATTTGTTTTATGTGGTTCGGGGTTTGTTGGGATATGTATTTATGTAAGAGGGGTGTTTGTTTTATGTGTTCCGGGGTTTTTGGGTATTGTTCTATATTTTGTTTTTTCTATGGTTTTTCTATGTTGTGTATTTCTTTGTTGGCCTGGTATGGCTCTCAATCAGGGACAGCTGTACATCGTTGTTGCTGATTGGGAGTCATACTTAGGTAGCCCTTTTTTCACCTGTCTTTTGTGGGAAGTTGTTCTTGCACTGCTGTGTTTAGCCTGCAAGACTGTTTGTCGTTCGTTTGTTTTCTTGTTTTGTTATTAAGTGTCTCAATAAATGTAAATATGAGCACTCAACTCGCTGCGCCTTGGTCTACTCCATATGACGACCGTTACACTACATCCATTTTTGGACTTATAAATTATATATATTAATGTAAATATATAATTTAATCATATTATTATATGTAGTAGAAAGCGATGGTTTAAATGAAGCCTACATAACCATCCGATAAAGTAAAATTTAACATCCATGTATGGCCAGCTATGTAAACTTTAACATGAATTTATCCTGCAATAGATGTCGTTCAATGGGTAACACACACACACATATATATATATATATATATATATATATATTGTCTTCTTCTGATGACTCATAAGGGGAAAGTAATCTAAAAGTAACTGAATGTAATCAGATTACGTTACTGAGTTTGGGGTAATCCAACGGTTATGTTACTGATTACAGTTGTAGACAGGTAACTAGTAACTGTAACGGATTACATTTAGAAACTAACCTACCCAAACCCCTGTCCCAGGGAAGCATTTTGCTCTTCTCAGCTTCTGCACTTCCTAGTCTCATCATGTATTGGTACACGGTACTCTGGAGATAAGGCCACGTTTAGCAAACAAGTGTAGTATACAGTACGTTTAATCAATGACAATATGAAGGATTATATCAGAATAACATCATTAGCATACCATTACTTTAACTTCAGGAGTTGCTTCCTTCCTGTTCCAAGTCATGCCAGTGTTTTATCTTCCCATTCGAACACAAACATATTCTCTTTTAGACGACGCTATGCAAAATGCAGGTAAATTCAGTTCAAAAGAGCGACGTTTATGTCTCTGCCATCTTCAGAGATGTTTCTAAGGAAGTCTGCTGAGAATCGGGTCTGTGACCTCCACATGTTCATGACAGATACGTCGCCAGGTGACAGAGAGGACGATGTAGAACCAGTGAGGTGGTACAGAGACGGAAACAGCTACAACTGCACAGTCGCAGAAATGGGGAATGAGAAAAACCAAAAGACACAGAACCGAATATATGAGTCAATCCACAGAGCAGTTGTGAACAAAGCATTCTATCCCCTGGGCTTGAGGACCGTTGGTTTATTCATACTGGACATGATCAACCTGTTTTATACTGCATATTCTTCCCTAAGAACTAGGACACTTATACCAGTCTTTGTTGTCTAACTAATTGTGGTGTAGTAATATAGAGTCAGTGCTAATTGTGGTGTATTAATATAGAGTCAGTACTAATTGTGGTGTATTAATATAGAGACAGTGCTAATTGTGGTGTATTAATATAGTCAGTACTAATTGTGGTGTATTAATGTAGAGACAGTGCTAATTGTGGTGTATTAATATAGAGTCAGTACTAATTGTGGTGTATTAATATAGAGTCAGTACTAATTGTGGTGTATTAATATAGTCAGTACTAATTGTGGTGTATTAATATAGAGACCGTGCTAATTGTGGTGTATTAATATAGAGTCAGTACTAATTGTGGTGTATTAATATAGAGGCAGTACTAATTGTGGTGTATTAATGTAGAGGCAGTACTAATTGTGGTGTATTAATGTAGAGGCAGTACTAATTGTGGTGTATTAATGTAGATGCAGTACTAATTGTGGTGTATTAATGTAGAGGCAGTACTAATTGTGGTGTATTAATGTAGAGGCAGTACTAATTGTGGTGTATTAATGTAGAGGCAGTACTAATTGTGGTGTATTAATGTAGAGGCAGTACTAATTGTGGTGTATTAATGTAGAGGCAGTACTAATTGTGTTGTATTTGTTAATATAGAGTCAGTACTAATTGTGGTGTATTAATGTAGAGGCAGTAGTAATTGTGGTGTATTTATTAATATAGAGTCAGTACTCATTGTGGTGTATTAATGTAGAGGCAGTAGTAATTGTGGTGTATTTATTAATATAGAGTCAGTACTAATTGTGGTGTATTAATGTAGAGGCAGTAGTAATTGTGGTGTATTTATTAATATAGAGTCAGTACTAATTGTGGTGTATTAATGTAGAGGCAGTAGTAATTGTGGTGTATTTATTAATATAGAGTCAGTACTAATTGTGGTGTATTAATGTAGAGTCAGTACTAATTGTGGTGTATTAATATCTAGTCAGTACTAATTGTGGTGTATTAATGTAGAGTCAGTACTAATTGTGGTGTATTAATGTAGAGGCAGTACTAATTGTGGTGTATTAATATCTAGTCAGTACTAATTGTGGTGTATTAATATAGAGTCAGTACTAATTGTGGTGTATTAATATAGATTATGTACTAATTGTGGTGTATTAATGTAGAGGCAGTACTAATTGGGGTGTATTAATGTAGAGTCAGTACTAATTGTGGTGTATTAATGTAGAGGCAGTACTAATTGTGGTGTATTCATGTGCAGTCAGTACTAATTGGGTACTGTGCGCATAGTGAAGCTGTTTTAAATAGTGAAGCTGGTCATCCATGTTCATAGTGAAGCTGTTCATAGTGAGGCTGTTCATAGTGATGCTGTTCATAGTGAAGCTGTTCATAGTGAAGCTGTTCATAGTGAGGCCGTTCATAGTGAGGCGGTTCATAGTGAGGCTGTTCATAGTGAAGCTGTTCATAGTGAGGCTGTTCATAGTGAAGCTGTTCATAGTGAAGCTGTTCATAGTGAGGCTGTTCATAGTGAAGCTGTTCATAGTGAGCCTGTTCATAGTGAGGCTGTTCATAGTGAGGCTGTTCATAGTGAGGCTGTTCATAGTGAAGCTGTTCATAGTGAGGCTGTTCATAGTGAGGCTGTTCATAGTGAGGCTGTTCATAGTGAGTCTGTTCATAGTGAGGCTGTTCATAGTGAAGCTGTTCATAGTGAGGCTGTTCATAGTGAGTCTGTTCATAGTGAGGCTGTTCATAGTGAGGCTGTTCATAGTGAGGCTGTTCATAGTGAGGCTGTTCATAGTGAATCTGTTCATAGTGAAGCTGTTCATAGTGAATCTCATAGTGAATCTCATAATGAATCTCATAATGAATCTCATAGTGAATCTCATAATGAATCTCATAGTGAATCTCATAATGAATCTCATAGTGAATCTCATAGTGAATCTCATAGTGAATCTCATAGTGAATCTCATAATGAATCTCTTAGTGAATCTCATAGTGAATCTCATAGTGAATCTCATAGTGAATCTCATAATGAATCTCATAGTGAATCTCATAATGAATCTCATAGTGAATCTCATAATGAATCTCATAGTGAATCTCATAATGAATCTCATAGTGAATCTCATAGTGAATCTCATAGTGAATCTCATAGTACCATCATGCCTCTACTGTACCTCCACCAGCCTGTCTCTTCCCCAGCAGACATACAGGGACTCACACTCCACCTTTGACCCCTTGTAGATTTGTCCAAACCCACATGGATCAGCCTCTCTCCAGAGCCAGAACAAACCTTCGCTAAAGGACCCAGTGGAGATTCATTTGGATTCCCAAAGCACAGAGTATGCACACGGCATATAGCTATCTGGTGTGTGTTTGGTCATTGTTTATTGTTGCTGAGTTCAACACAAGTGTCCTGATATACAGTGAAGACCAGAATACTTGTCATGGAATATAGTTGTTAAAGTAATATTTATCATGAAACCATTTTGACAATCTAACTCGTATGACCTCAACGCGGATTAGATTTCTTCAGGGTTGATTTAATAATAGACATGTAAATTAATTATAGCTTTTGTTTCATCATCAGGCTAGTAGATGTTTCCTTAATCAGGTGTATTTGTAATTAAATGGAATGTAGGAAAATGTATATTTTTGTATTTTATTTCAACATTTTCTTTTAAGGACATCATTTTCATCCATTATTAAATTGCCACCTAAAAAAAATATTTACAGGAAAATAATTTAAAACACATTTAATTTTTGAGCATTACAGTAAATAATATCCAATTTAAAACTCATTTGCAAAACCCCAAAAACATATTTTCACACCTTATTAATGAGAAATCTTCTACGACCGTCGTTTCATTTCAAAGAATCCGTTTCTATAGTAACGTACACTTTGTCTCCGTCAAAATATTTACGGTGTGGCATACAGGTAGGAAGGTGTCAAGCAAGTATTAATTCTATAACACACAATAACGACGTAAAATGTTGAGTGGCTTGCAGGAAGTGCACTGTGACACGTTCACAATTTCTCCGACATGGCAGCAACATTAGCATTGGTCATTACTGTTAGATAGACAGTGGCATGCTTGGTGTACAGGCTCATATTGGCCCTGTGCGGTTAGCTACCTGTATGACAGGCTTGTTGGGGACAGGAGAAAACAGCTGTCTTGGCCTTGTGAGCTTTAGTAATTAGGCCTGTCATCTCTCTGGTCGTCCCCCCCCTCCCTCCCTTTCAGCCTCGCTCCTCAGCCTCACACTAGGCCCCGCTCCACAAAATGCTAATATTTTTTTTTTGCTTTCATTGTCACATTCACCTTGACACGGATATTGCCTGGGAGCATAACTGGATGAGATGCCTGTGAATGTGTATTGTTCCTTCTAATAAACCTGCTTCCTGTGTAGCTGGAGGCACCAGCAGCCATCAGATAAAGTCTCCTCTAGTGTCATCAATCACCTGCTCTGACAGACGGCCTTCCACTCCATTTGTATTTTTTTACCTCCCGTAACATGCTTAATTATTTGTACTGTAATTAGTTGGGAAAATGTCAGGAAATGTCAGCTGTGTGTAGCTAGTGGAAGGGCTCTGCTTGAAAGCTGCGATGACTGAAGTGTCATTAGTGTCACATAACTAGACAGGATTCAGCTGCGGAGGGGAGACAGGGCTTCTTACAACCTAATCACTGTGGGTTACAGGCTGGTTATGTTACAGGCTGGTTATGTTACAGGCTGGTTATGTTACAGGCTGGTTTTAGAGGATGGTTCAGTGATACAGGCTGGTTATAGAGGCTAGTTCAGTTACAGGCTGGTTATGTTACAGGTTGGTTTTAGAGACAGATTCAGTGTTACAGCCTGGTTCAGTGATAGAGCCTGGTTTTAGAGGCTGGTTCAGCGTTACAGGCTGGTTCAGTGATAGAGCCTGGTTATAGAGTCTAGTTCAGTTACAGGCTGGTTATAGAGGCTTGTTCAGTTACAGGCTGGTTATAGAGGTTAGTTCAGTTACAGGCTGCTTCAGTGTTACAGGCTGGTTATAGAGGCTAGTTATGTTACAGGCTGGTTATAGAGGCTAGTTCAGTTGCAGGATGGTTAAAGAGTCTAGTTCAGTTACAGGCTGGTTATAGAGAATAGTTCAGTTACAGGCTGGTTATAGAGGTTAGTTCAGTTACAGGCTGGTTATAGAGGCTAGTTCAGTTACAGGCTGGTTATAGAGGTTAGATCAGTTACAGGCTGGTTATAGAGGCTAGTTCAGTTACAGGCTGGTTATAGAGGCTAGTTCAGTAACAGGCTGGTTATTGAGTCTCGTTCAGTTACAGGCTGGTTATAGAGGCTAGTTCATGCAGGCTGGTTATAGAGGCTAGTTCAGTTACAGGCTGGTTATAGAGGCTCGTTCAGTTACAGGCTGGTTATAGAGGCTAGTTCAGTTACAAACTGGTTATAGAGGCTAGTTCAGTTACAGGCTGGTTATAGAGGCTAGTTCAGTTACAGGCTGGTTATAGAGACTAGTTCAGTTGCAGGCTGGTTATACAGGTTAGTTCAGTTACAGGCTGGTTATAGAGGCTAGTTCAGTTACAGGCTGGTTATAGAGCCTAGTTCAGTTGCAGGCTGGTTATAGAGGCTAGTTCAGTTACAGGCTTGTTCAGTAATACAGACTGGTTATAGAGGCTAGTTCAGTTACGGGCTGGTTATAGAGTTTAGTTCAGTTACAGGCTGGTTATAGAGGCTAGTTCAGTTACAGGCTGGTTATAGAGGCTAGTTCAGTTACAGGCTGGTTATAGAGCCTAGTTCAGTTGCAGGCTGGTTATAGAGGCTAGTTCAGTTACAGGCTTGTTCAGTAATACAGACTGGTTATAGAGGCTAGTTATGTTACAGGCTGGTTATAGAGGCTAGTTCAGTTGCAGGCTGGTTAAAGAGTCTAGTTCAGTTACAGGCTGGTTATAGAGAATAGTTCAGTTACAGGCTGGTTATAGAGGCTAGTTCAGTTACAGGCTGGTTATAGAGGCTAGTTCAGTTACAGGCTGGTTATAGAGGTTAGATCAGTTACAGGCTGGTTATAGAGCCTAGTTCAGTTGCAGGCTGGTTATAGAGGCTAGTTCAGTTACAGGCTTGTTCAGTAATACAGACTGGTTATAGAGGCTAGTTCAGTTACGGGCTGGTTATAGAGTTTTGTTCAGTTACAGGCTGGTTATAGAGGCTAGTTCAGTTGCAGGCTGGTTATAGAGACTAGTTCAGTTACAGGCGGGTTATAGAGGCTAGTTCAGTTGCAGGCTGGTTATAGAGAATAGTTCAGTTACAGTCTGGTTATAGAGGCTAGTTCAGTTACAGACTGGTTATAGAAAGCTAGTTCAGTTGCAGGCTGGTTATAGAGAATAGTTCAGTTACAGGCTGGTTATAGAGGTTAGTTCAGTTACAGGCTGGTAATAGAGGTTAGTTCAGATAAAGCCTGGTTATAGAGGCTAGTTCAGTTACAGGCTGGTTATAGAGGCTAGTTCAGTTACAGGCTGGTTAGAGGCTAGTTCAGTTACAGGCTGGTTATAGAGGCTAGTACAGTTACAGGCTGGTTATAGAGGTTAGTTCAGTTACAGGCTGGTTATAGAGGTTAGTTCAGTTACAGGCTGGTTATAGAGGTTAGTTCAGATAAAGCCTGGTTATAGAGGCTAGTTCAGTTACAGGCTGGTTATAGAGGCTAGTTCAGTTACAGGCTGGTTAGAGGCTAGTTCAGTTACAGGCTGGTTATAGAGGCTAGTACAGTTACAGGCTGGTTATAGAGGTTAGTTCAGTTACAGGCTGGTTATAGAGACTAGTTCAGTTACAGGCTGGTTATAGAGGCTAGTTCAGTTACAGGCTGGTTATAGAGGCTAGTTCAGTTACAGGCTGGTTATAGAGGCTAGTTCAGTTGCAGGCTGGTTATAGAGGCTAGTTCAGTTACAGACTGGTTATAGAAAGCTAGTTCAGTTACAGGCTGGTTATAGAAGCTAGTTCAGTTACAGGCTGGTTAGAGGCTAGTTCAGTTACAGGCTGGTTATAGAGGATAGTTCAGTGACAGGCTGGTTATAGAGGTTAGTTCAGTTACAGGCTGGTTATACAGGTTAGTTCAGTTACAGGCTGGATATAGAGGCTAGTTCAGTTACAGGCTGGTTTAGTTTCAGGCTGGTATTAAAGTTTGGATATAGAGGATGGTTTTATAAGCTGTTTTAGTGTTACAGCTTGGTTTAGTTACAGGCTGGTTCACTTACAGGCTGGTTAGAGGTTAGTACTGTTACAGGCTGGTTATAGAGGCTGGTTCAGTTACAGGCTGGTTATAGAGGCTGGTTCAGTTACAGGCTGGTTATAGAGGCTAGATCAGTTACAGGCTGTTTATATCAAATCAAATCAAATCAAATGTTCTTATATAGCCCTTACATCAGCTGATGTCTCAAAGTGCTGCACAGAAACCCAGCCAAAAACCCCAAACAGCAAGCAATGCAGGTGTAGAAGCACGGTGGCTAGGAAAATCTCCCTAGAAATGCCAAAACCTAGGAAGAAACCTAGAGAGGAACCAGGCTATGAGGGGTGGCCAGTCCTCTTCTGGCTGTGCCGGGTGGAGATTATAACAGCACATGGCCTATATGTTCAAATGTTCATAAATGACCAGCATTGTCAAATAATAATAATCATAGTAGTTGTCGAGGGTGCAACATGTCAGTAACACAAGAGTAAGTGTCAGTTGGCTTTTTCATAGCCGATCTTTGAGAGTATCTCTACCGCTCCTGCTGTCTCTAGAGAGTTGAAAACAGCAGGTCTGGGACAGGTAGCACGTCCGGTGAATAG
The DNA here is from genome assembly GCF_901001165.1 of Salmo trutta. Lineage (NCBI taxonomy): Eukaryota > Metazoa > Chordata > Actinopteri > Salmoniformes > Salmonidae > Salmo > Salmo trutta. The sequence goes on along the minus strand of NW_021823115.1, from coordinate 2,446,850 downwards.
GTCAGGGTTCCAGCAGGTCTGGGACAGCAGGTCTGGGACAGGTAGCACGTCCGGTGAACAGGTCAGGGTTCCATAGCTGCAGGCAGAACAGTTGGAACTGGAGCAGCAGCACGGCCAGGTGAACTGGGGACAGCAAGGAGTCATCAAGCCAGGTAGTCCTAAGGCATGGTCCTAGAGCTCAGGTCCTCCGAGAGAGAGAGAAAGAAAGAAAGAGAAAGAGAGAATGAGAGAGAGCATATTTAAATTCACACAGGACACCGGAAAAGACAAGAGAAATACTCCAGATGTGACAGACTGACCCTAGCCCCCCGACACATAAACTACTGCAGCATAAATACTGGAGGCTGAGACAGGAGGGGTCAGGAGACACTGTGGCCCCATCCGATGAAACCCCCGGACAGGGCCAAACAGGTAGGATATAACCCCACCCACTTTGCCAAAGCACAGCCCCCACACCACTGGAGGGATATCTCCAACCACCAACATACCATCCCGGGACAAGGCCGAGTATAGCCCACAAAGATCTCCGCCACGGCACAGCCCAAGGGGGGGCGCCAACCCAGACAGGAAGACCACGTCAGTGACTCAACCCACTCAAGTGACGCACCCCTCCCAGGGACGGCATGGAAGAACACCAGTAAGCCAGTGACTCAGCCCCCGTAATAGGGGTAGAGGCAGAGAATCCCAGTGGAAAGAGGGGAAACCGGCCAGGCAGAGACAGCAAGGGCGATTCGTTATAGAGGCTAGTTCAGTTGCAGGCTGGTTATAGAGGCTAGTTCAGTTACAGGCTGGTTATAGAGGTTAGTTCAGTTACAGGCTGGTTATAGAGGCTAGTTCAGTTGCAGGCTGGTTTAGTTACAGGCTGGTATTAAAGTTTGGTTATAGAGGATGGTTTTAAAAGCTGTTTTAGTGTTACAGCTTGGTTTAGTTACAGGCTGGTTCACTTACAGGCTGGTTTTAGAGGCTGGTGTTAGAGGCTGATGTTAGCTAGCATGAAGGCCATCTTATTAGCAACAGCAGCATTATTCTCCATGTCTTGTTCCCTCCTGTTTCCTCCCAGCAGCATTATTCTCCATGTCTTGTTCCCTCCTCTTTCCTCCCAGCAGCATTATTCTCCATGTCTTGTTCCCTCCTCTCTCCTCCCAGCAGCATTATTCTCCATGTCTTGTTCCCTCCTGTTTCCTCCCAGCAGCATTATTCTCCATGTCTTGTTCCCTCCTGTTTCCTCCCAGCAGCATTATTCTCCATGTCTTGTTCCCTCCTCTTTCCTCCCAGCAGCATTATTCTCCATGTCTTGTTCCCTCCTCTTTCCTCCCTGCAGCATTATTCTCCATGTCTTGTTGCCTCCTCTTTCTGTTAAACTGGGCCTATTTGACCCTGTTAAACTGGGCCTATTTGACCCTGTTAAACTGGGCCTATTTGACCCTGTTAAACTGGCTGTTGTAAACAGACATCAAGGAAATTCAGTTGAAGATTCTCTCTAGAAAACTGAGTAAAGCATCACCCCTTTTTTTAATACAGTGAATAACAAGTCAAGTTGCTGACTGGAAAGGCACTGAGAGTCCTGATTCAGCCAAGAGCAGATATCTAGCTGGATCCATTTGTCCTCCTCATTGCTAACCTCATCATGTCATTATCAACATTAAATCATTGTTTTTACAACACTAGTTGACGTGGATATTATAAATTAGCCAAACATATTATATATCCGTTAGTTGTTGCGTTTAGCTGTTAGCGACTGTGATAGACGTATTCTAGTGTTTCTATGACTACTGATCCTTTTAATAGGTACAGACAGGAAGCCCTGAATTTCCATCCAACACCGAGATTATTTACAATTGTTTGAATAAATCCAGCAGGAATATCTTTTTGTTTGGGGGGGGGGGGGAATCTGTGGCATTATGAGGTCCCTGGAGGGTTCACTGGTCATTCCTCTTCCAAGGGAAGACTGTGTGAGAGAAAGGGGGGAGGAAGGGGTGAGGACTCTGGCACAGCCCACACCCCCGCAGAGCTTTGCCCCCCCCCCACAAAATACATGTTTTGGACCACCCAGATAGCATACGAACACGTCATTAGCCATGCAGTAAATGTTTAGAATGACAGGAAATGTACTTTAAAACTGGGGGTGGGGGCTGGCTGCGTGAAATTGCGCTCTGCCACTGGGTGAGGATGGAGGAGGACGAAGCGGCAGGGGGGGGGCGCAGGAGAGGTTGAGGAGGGGGGGGGCAGGGCACAGCTATACCTGGCCCACGGACAGACACCACTGATGGTCATCCAACAACTCCTTAATTAGCCGGCAATCTGGCAGCGGAACACGTTGCTGTGATGTGGCAGGCCTGGTTAGATAGGCTGCCAGATGCAGAGCCACCTTCAGCATGTCATTCCATTGTCTAGCAGGGGACACAGAGGCCTCCTCCACCAGGAACAGAGGGAAAGGGGGGGGGGGGGGGGGACAGGGGAGCGCCAAGGCAGTAACAACATGGGGACTGTCTTGGCTGGTTCTCCATGACTGCTCCAGCTGAGACAGGACAGTAGAGGTGACCCCTTGAGTGACCTTGACCTTCAGAGAGCAGACTGGATGGATTAACCCTCTACCGTTATTGCCTCTACAGTAGACTTACTGTGAAGGAGAATATAATAGTGACTCTTATTGGAGAGATCGTTCAGTGGAACGCTGTCACTGCACTGTTGGAGCTAGAAACACAAGCGTTTTTTTTCGCTGCACTCGTGTTAACATCTGCTAAACATGTGTATGTGACCAATAACCATTTATTTCATTTGATTTGATTACTACCATTCATGATCATTGATAAAAATGTGTTATTTTAGGATTTGCCAACAAAGGGCTCATTGGAATACATTGGGATGTTTTTTTTTCTTTTCTTGTTGAACATAAATGTGAAAACTGTACGTTTTAATCCAAATCATTGAAATATTTCTGTCTTGAGATGATCAGTCTTCTTCTAGTGGATCAACGGGTGATTTGGACCTCCGTAAAGCCGGAGGATTATTCATGGTAGAAGTATGTACGCTGTTTACTAAATAACCTAAATATCCACAAAACAGCACAAGACATATTTAGAATAGGTCTCAGACCATCTCATGGTGCTCCAGCATTATCCGTTAGGATGACAGGTCTGGATGGGAACCCATGTAAACGCATTTAAAGGGCTCAGTTTGGTGAGGATTCATGAAGACATACTCTATGATACTAAATTAATCTGAGGTTCAAAATGTAGTGCAAAGAGCTGCAGTATTATAGACTGTGTAAACATTTCCCAGAGCTTTCTAAGATTCCTGACTTATAATAGTTTTATTTCCATAGATATAAATACATTCTGGATAGTTGTGGCCTCTGTGTATTTTTACAGGATTAGTAATATGACAGCAGCCCAACGTTGTGTTGATATTAGTATTATGACAGCAGCCCAACGTTGTGTTGATATTAGTATTATGACAGCAGCCCAACGTTGTGTTGATATTAGTATTATGACAGCAGCCCAACGTTGTGTTGATATTAGTATTATGACAGCAGCCCAACGTTGTGTTGATATTAGTATTATGACAGCAGCCCAACGTTGTGTTGATATTAGTACTGACAGCAGCCCAACGTTGTGTTGATATTAGTACTGACAGCAGCCCAACGTTATGTTGATATTAGTATTATGACAGCAGCCCAACGTTGTGTTGATGTTAGTATTATGACAGCAGCCCAACGTTGTGTTGATATTAGTATTATGTCAGCAGCCCAACGTTGTGTTGATATTAGTATTATGACAGCAGCCCAACGTTGTGTTGATATTAGTATTATGACAGCAGCCCAACGTTGTGTTGATATTAGTATTATGACAGCAGCCCAACGTTGTGTTGATATTAGTATTATGACAGCAGCCCAACGTTGTGTTGATATTAGTACTGACAGCAGCCCAACGTTGTGTTGATATTAGTACTGACAGCAGCCCAACGTTGTGTTGATATTAGTATTATGACAGCAGCCCAACGTTGTGTTGATGTTAGTATTATGACAGCAGCCCAACGTTGTGTTGATATTAGTACTGACAGCAGCCCAACGTTGTGTTGATATTAGTATTATGACAGCAGCCCAACGTTGTGTTGATATTAGTATTATGACAGCAGCCCAACGTTGTGTTGATATTAGTACTGACAGCAGCCCAACGTTGTGTTGATATTAGTATTATGACAGCAGCCCAACGTTGTGTTGATATTAGTATTATGACAGCAGCCCAACGTTGTGTTGATATTAGTATTATGACAGCAGCCCAACGTTGTGTTGATATTAGTACTGACAGCAGCCCAACGTTGTGTTGATATTAGTATTATGACAGCAGCCCAACGTTGTGTTGATATTAGTATTATGACAGCAGCCCAACGTCGTGTTGATATTAGTACTGACAGCAGCCCAACGTTGTGTTGATATTAGTACTGTCAGCAGCCCAACGTTGTGTTGATATTAGTACTGACAGCAGCCCAACGTTGTGTTGATATTAGTATTATGACAGCAGCCCAACGTTGTGTTGATATTAGTATTATGACAGCAGCCCAACGTTGTGTTGATATTAGTATTATGACAGCAGCCCAACGTTGTGTTGATATTAGTACTGACAGCAGCCCAACGTTGTGTTGATATTAGTATTATGACAGCAGCCCAACGTTGTGTTGATATTAGTATTATGACAGCAGCCCAACGTCGTGTTGATATTAGTACTGACAGCAGCCCAACGTTGTGTTGATATTAGTACTGACAGCAGCCCAACGTTGTGTTGATATTAGTACTGACAGCAGCCCAACGTTGTGTTGATATTAGTATTATGACAGCAGCCCAACGTTGTGTTGATATTAGTACTGACAGCAGCCCAACGTTGTGTTGATATTAGTATTATGACAGCAGCCCAATGTTGTGTTGATATTAGTATTATGACAGCAGCCCAACGTTGTGTTGATATTAGTACTGACAGCAGCCAACGTTGTGTTGATATTAGTATTATGACAGCAGCCCAACGTTGTGTTGATATTAGTATTATGACAGCAGCCCAACGTTGTGTTGATATTAGTATTATGACAGTAGCCCAACGTTGTGTTGATATTAGTATTATGACAGCAGCCCAACGTTGTGTTGATATTAGTATTATGACAGCAGCCCAACGTTGTGTTGATATTAGTACTGACAGCAGCCCAACGTTGTGTTGATATTAGTATTATGACAGCAGCCCAACGTTGTGTTGATATTAGTATTATGTCAGCAGCCCAACGTTGTGTTGATATTAGTATTATGACAGCAGCCCAACGTTGTGTTGATATTAGTATTATGACAGCAGCCCAACGTTGTGTTGATATTAGTATTATGACAGCAGCCCAACGTTGTGTTGATATTAGTACTGTGACAGCAGCCCAACGTTGTGTTGATATTAGTATTATGACAGCAGCCCAACGTTGTGTTGATATTAGTACTGACAGCAGCCCAACGTTGTGTTGAAATAAGTACTGACAGCACCCCAACGTTGTGTTGATATTAGTATTATGACAGCAGCCCAACGTTGTGTTGATATTAGTATTATGACAGCAGCCCAACGTTGTGTTGATATTAGTATTATGACAGCAGCCCAACGTTGTGTTGATATTAGTACTGACAGCAGCCCAACGTTGTGTTGATATTAGTATTATGACAGCAGCCCAACGTTGTGTTTATATTAGTACTGTGACAGCAGCCCAACGTTGTGTTTATATTAGTATTATGACAGCAGCCCAACGTTGTGTTGATATTAGTACTGACAGCAGCCCAACGTTGTGTTGATATTAGTATTATGACAGCAGCCCAACGTTGTGTTGATATTAGTATTATGACAGCAGCCCAACGTTGTGTTGATATTAGTACTGACAGCAGCCCAACGTTGTGTTGATATTAGTACTGACAGCAGCCCAACGTTGTGTTGATATTAGTATTATGACAGCAGCCCAACGTTGTGTTGATATTAGTACTGACAGCAGCCCAACGTTGTGTTGATATTAGTACTGTGATAGCAGCCCAACGTTGTGTTGATATTAGTATTATGACAGCAGCCCAACGTTGTGTTGATATTAGTATTATGACAGCAGCCCAACGTTTTGTTGATATTAGTACTGACAGCAGCCCAACGTTGTGTTGATATTAGTACTGACAGCAGCCCAACGTTGTGTTGATATTAGTACTATGACAGCAGCCCAACGTTGTGTTGATATTAGTATTATGACAGCAGCCCAACGTTGTGTTGATATTAGTATTATGACAGCAGCCCAACGTTGTGTTGATATTAGTATTATGACAGCAGCCCAACGTTGTGTTGATATTAGTATTATGACAGCAGCCCAACGTTGTGTTGATATTAGTACTGACAGCAGCCCAACGTTGTGTTGATATTAGTACTATGACAGCAGCCCAACGTTGTGTTTATATTAGTATTATGACAGCAGCCCAACGTTGTGTTGATATTAGTACTGACAGCAGCCCAACGTTGTGTTGATATTAGTACTGACAGCAGCCCAACGTTGTGTTGATATTAGTATTATGACAGCAGCCCAACGTTGTGTTGATATTAGTATTATGACAGCAGCCCAACGTTGTGTTGATATTAGTATTGTGACAGCAGCCCAACGTTGTGTTGATATTAGTACTGACAGCAGCCCAACGTTGTGTTGATATCAGTATTATGACAGCAGCCCAACGTTGTGTTGATATTAGTACTGACAGCAGCCCAACGTTGTGTTGATATTAGTACTGACAGCAGCCCAACGTTGTGTTGATATTAGTACTGACAGCAGCCCAACGTTGTGTTGATATTAGTATTATGACAGCAGCCCAACGTTGTGTTGATATTAGTATTATGACAGCAGCCCAACGTTGTGTTGATATTAGTACTGACAGCAGCCCAACGTTGTGTTGATATTAGTATTATGACAGCAGCCCAACGTTGTGTTGATATTAGTATTATGACAGCAGCCCAACGTTGTGTTTATATTAGTACTGTGACAGCAGCCCAACGTTGTGTTTATATTAGTATTATGACAGCAGCCCAACGTTGTGTTGATATTAGTATTATGACAGCAGCCCAACGTTGTGTTGATATTAGTACTGACAGCAGCCCAACGTTGTGTTGATATTAGTACTGACAGCAGCCCAACGTTGTGTTGATATTAGTATTATGACAGCAGCCCAACGTTGTGTTGATATTAGTACTGACAGCAGCCCAACGTTATGTTGATATTAGTATTATGACAGCAGCCCAACGTTGTGTTGATATTAGTATTATGACAGCAGCCCAACGTTGTGTTGATATTAGTACTGACAGCAGCCCAACGTTGTGTTGATATTAGTATTATGACAGCAGCCCAACGTTGTGTTGATATTAGTATTATGACAGCAGCCCCACGTGTGTGATATAGTATTATGACAGCAGCCCAACGTTGTGTTGATATTAGTATTATGACAGCAGCCCAACGTTGTGTTGATATTAGTATTATGACAGCAGCCCAACGTTGTGTTGATATTAGTACTGACAGCAGCCCAACGTTGTGTTGATATTAGTATTATGACAGCAGCCCAACGTTGTGTTGATATTAGTACTGACAGCAGCCCAACGTTGTGTTGATATTGGTATTATGACAGCAGCCCAACGTTGTGTTGATATTAGTACTGACAGCAGCCCAACGTTGTGTTGATATTAGTATTATGACAGCAGCCCAACGTTGTGTTTATATTAGTACTGTGACAGCAGCCCAACGTTGTGTTTATATTAGTATTATGACAGCAGCCGAACGTTGTGTTGATATTAGTACTGACAGCAGCCCAACGTTGTGTTGATATTAGTATTATGACAGCAGCCCAACGTTGTGTTGATATTAGTACTGACAGCAGCCCAACGTTGTGTTGATATTAGTACTGACAGCAGCCCAACGTTGTGTTGATATTAGTATTATGACTGCAGCCCAACGTTGTGTTGATATTAGTACTGACAGCAGCCCAACGTTATGTTGATATTAGTATTATGACAGCAGCCCAACGTTGTGTTGATATTAGTACTGACAGCAGCCCAACGTTGTGTTGATATTAGTATTATGACAGCAGCCCAACGTTGTGTTGATATTAGTACTGACAGCAGCCCAACGTTGTGTTGATATTAGTACTGTGATAGCAGCCCAACGTTGTGTTGATATTAGTATTATGACAGCAGCCCAACGTTGTGTTGATATTAGTATTATGACAGCAGCCCAACGTTGTGTTGATATTAGTACTGACAGCAGCCCAATGTTGTGTTGATATTAGTACTGACAGCAGCCCAACGTTGTGTTGATATTAGTACTATGACAGCAGCCCAACGTTGTGTTGATATTAGTATTATGACAGCAGCCCAACGTTGTGTTGATCTTAGTATTATGTCAGCAGCCCAACGTTGTGTTGATATTAGTATTATGACAGCAGCCCAACGTTGTGTTGATATTAGTATTATGACAGCAGCCCAACGTTGTGTTGATATTAGTACTGACAGCAGCCCAACGTTGTGTTGATATTAGTACTGACAGCAGCCCAACGTTGTGTTGATATTAGTATTATGACAGCAGCCCAACGTTGTGTTGATATTAGTATTGTGACAGCAGCCCAACGTTGTGTTGATATTAGTATTATGACAGCAGCCCAACGTTGTGTTGATATTAGTATTATGACAGCAGCCCAACGTTGTGTTGATATTAGTACTGGGAGTCTCATGAGGCGGCGCACAATTGGCCCAGCATTGTCCGGATTAAGGGAGGGTTTGTCCGGGTGGGAAGTCCTTGTCCAATCGTGCTCTAGCGACTCCCTGTGGTGGGCTGGGCGCGTGCGCATTGACTCGTGTTGCCAGTTGTACGTTGTTTCCTCGGAGACGTTGGAGCAACTGGCTTCCGGGTTAAGGGCTCTGGCTTCCGGGTTAAGGGCTCTGGCTTCCGGGTTAAGGGCTCTGGCTTCCGGGTTAAGGGCTCTGGCTTCCGGGTTAAGGGAGCAGCGTGCTCAGGAGCAGTGCAGCTTGGTTGGGTCGTGTTTCTACTAATTGGATATCACTAAATTGGGGAGAAATAGGCCAGAAAAAAATATAATAAATAATATTTAAATATATATATTAGTAATAGCCTAAGTGTTGTGTTATTGTGTTATAAAATTCAGGGGGTGTTTAGAGGACTGAGCTTTCCCTGTGGCTCAGTTGGTAGAGCATGGTGTTTGCAACGCCAGCATGGTGTGTGCAACGCCAGGGTTGTGGGTTCGATTCCCACGGGGGGCCAGTACAAAAAAAACAAAAAAAAAACAACAACAAAAAAAAAATGCATGAAATGAAATGTATGCATTCACTACTGTAAGTCGCTCTGGATAAGAGCGTCTGCTAAATGACTAAAATGAAAAATGTAAATGTATGTATAACTTCAGGAAATGTAGGACATTTAGCTTGAGTAAAGCCTTCACTTCATGAGGTCTGTAAAGCTTTCACTTTATGAGGTCTGACTGTGTATATATAACTTCAGGAAATTTAGGACATTTAGCTTCAGTAAAGCCTTCACTTCATGAGGTCTGTAAAGCCTTCACTTCATGAGGTCTATAAAGCCTTCACTTCATGAGGTCTATAAAGCCTTCACCTCATGAGGTCTGTAAAGCCTTCACTTCATGAGGTCTGTAAAGCCTCCACCTCATGAGGTCTGTAAAGCCTTCACTTCATGAGGTCTATAAAGCCTTCACCTCATGAGGTCAGTAAAGCCTTCATCTCATGAGGTCTGTAAAGCCTTCACCTCATGAGGTCTGTAAAGCCTTCACTTCATGAGGTCTGTAAAGCCTTCACCTCATGAGGTCTGTAAAGCCTTCACTTCATGAGGTCTGTAAAGCCTTCACCTCATGAGGTCTGTAAAGCCTTCACTTCATGAGGTCTGTAAAGCCTCCACCTCATGAGGTCTGTAAAGCCTTCACTTCATGAGGTCTATAAAGCCTTCACCTCATGAGGTCAGTAAAGCCTTCATCTCATGAGGTCTGTAAAGCCTTCACCTCATGAGGTCAGTAAAGCCTTCACTTCATGAGGTCTGTAAAGCCTTCACCTCATGAGGTCAGTAAAGCCTTCACTTCATGAGGTCAGTAAAGCCTTCTCTTCATGAGGTCTGACTGAGGACATTTAGCTTCAGTAAAGCCTTCATTCCCTACATGTATATCTGTCCCTGTGTTAACTGTCCTTTTCTAGAGCACCCATCTTGAAAGGCTTTCCTCAGACTGGAGGAGTCATGTCAATAGTGACACAACCTGATTTACAACCAATTAAATCATCTAATGTGCTGATGGCCCTCAACAGGTTTAACTTCCTAATAACCTCCCAGAATACAGCGGATTGTAGAATTTTACCCAAACATGCTCTTTGAGCGGGTTTTAGTTATAATGTATTTTCTAATGCATTGTAGAGTAGAATCCAAACATACCCTTAATATACTATATGTTCTATATAATACACTGGACTGTAGAGCAGTATCGTACCATGTGTTTAACCCTGGAATACAGTAAATATTTCTGGAGCATTTAATGTGGGTATATTTCCCTACATTGATTTAATTGTTTGTTTTTTTATTCAGAAAATGAATTCAGAATATTCATGTCTACCTAACCTGTTATACGCTGGCAGATAGGTAGACGAATATTAATTTAGGAAAAAAATTGTATTTTCCTGAAACAATTATCTTTCTTCAGTCATATAGATCACATGCAAGACATATTAAAGCAACTTTTAGTACAAAGTTTGGACCCACAACCTCATGTATATTTCTGCAAGCATGCGAGAGCACGATAATCTAATCAATTTCAGACAAAGGAAAGAAAAAAACCCAGAAAAAAACAGAAAAAGACAAGAGGAATCAAATAAAACATTAAGCAAACGCTCAGAAATATCCACCAATTGTCTGAGTATCTGTAGAATGGGAAATCCTCTTTAGAACACCCTCTCTCTTTATTCACCACCACAATATCATGCATCGTTCATACAGCCAGATTACCAAAACACTATTGTCTGTCCTACTGTTGTATGTCTTTATAATTACACCTTGAAGCCATAGAGGGATTTTTTTCTCCTTCTTCTCTTTCTCCATATTCATGAAAAGCAGACTTGTAATTTGATAAAGGGAAGCGTTGTGTTTTGTGAACTTCATTGAGACGGCATCACGGAGCCCTATTAAAGTGGGCATCTGTGTTCTGGTAGCATTAATCTCTTCAAGCACATTCCAGCTGCTGTGATGTGATAAAGTCCTAAACAGGCTCAAGCTAAGCAAACCAGACAGCTCTACTATTGGCTTTATAATTGCTTAATTAAACTTTTGTCACTAATCATTATGAGGGCAATAGAGCTGTTATACAGGCTTCTCTTCAGCAAAAAAAAATCAATAGACTGTTGTAGCTAATTTCTCCTCAGTTTTTGTCCTGCAAATGAAATTCATTGCTGGCGGTAAGTGATCTGTGGGCCTGCAGAGCAGCTGATATGAGCTGCCATCACCATGTGAATTGAGGCTATTCAATAGCACATGAATATGAACAAATGGCCAAACATAAATCTCCTGCATGAAGTACACCTTCTCTCCTTTTATTACAGAACAATTGACCCATCCAGAAGGAATTCTAATGCAAAGGGCCTGCGTGTAGATTTCAATGACAGCGCAGTCTCCTGAAACCTGAAAGATGATGGTATGAAAAAGATTAATATGCTAATTATTTCCCTCCTTATTCCTCTTTTCCACATTTGCGACGGGTTATTAGGTTACTGTGAAGCGTGTAAATAAGGGGAGTGTTTTGTCAAGGAATGGCTGCCAGGTTCTCTGTGTGATTTACATCAGTGACATGCAGCTGCCCAGGACCAACGCTTTGCTTTATTACAACCTGTTTTTACAGCACTTCATAAAATGCTTGTTAATATGCATTGTTTTTCACCTAGTGAGTTGGAAAGCACATGGGCTGGAAACACAACAGATTGGTTATCTCCTAGTGAGCTGGAAACACATCAGATCGGTTATCTCCTAGTGAGCTGGAAACACAACAGATTGGTTATCTCCTAGTGAGCTGGAAACACAACAGATTGGTTATCTCCTAGTGAGCTGGAAACACAACAGATTGGTTATCTCCTAGTGAGCTGGAAACACAACAGATTGGTTATCTCCTAGTGAGCTGGAAACACAACAGATTGGTTATCTCCTAGTGAGCTGGAAACACATCAGATTGGTTATCTGCTAGTGGGCTGGAAACACAACAGGTAGGAAAAGAGATGGCAGCTTCTCTCGGAGGGAAACAACAAAGCTTTGCCCTCTTCAAATAGGACATTACAGACCACTGGAGGGTCTTTATATAGGACATTACAGACCACTGGAGGGTCTTTATATAGGGCATTACAGACCACTGGAGGGTCTTTATATAGGGCATTACAGACCACTGAAGGGTCTTTATATAGGACATTACAGACCACTGGAGGGTCTTTATATAGGACATTACAGACCACTGGAGGGTCTTTATATAGGGCATTACAGACCACTGGAGGGTCTTTATATAGGACATTACAGACCACTGGAGGGTCTTTATATAGGACATTACAGACCACTGGAGGGTCTTTATATAGGGCATTACAGACCACTGGAGGGTCTTTATATAGGACATTACAGACCACTGGAGGGTCTTTATATAGGACATTACAGACCACTGGAGGGTCTTTATATAGGGCATTACAGACCACTGGAGGGTCTTTATATAGGGCATTACAGACCACTGGAGGGTCTTTATATAGGACATTACAGACCACTGGAGGGTCTTTATATAGGGCATTACAGACCACTGGAGGGTCTTTATATAGGACATTACAGACCACTGGAGGGTCTTTATATAGGGCATTACAGACCACTGGGGGGTCTTTATATAGGACATTACAGACCACTGGAGGGTCTTTATATAGGACATTACAGACCACTGGAGGGTCTTTATATAGGACATTACAGACCACTGGAGGGTATTTTAACATGGGCTAAGAAATAGACAGAAACAGAAATAGAAAAATTTCCAAAATGCAAGAAGAAAAATTCCTGGGAGTGTGGAAACTTACATTTTTTATTGCCACATAATTTTTGTTTGTTCTCTGTAGTTATGTATTTGAAAATGTAAATTGACCAATTCCGTACATTTGGGCAAACTCCTGGCAGACTTGATACAAAATATTGTTTAGTGATGTAATTCTTCACTGGATCAGTCAGAAACTTTGCACACACACTGCTGCCATCTTGTGGACAACATCTGAAGTACACATAGTATCCTATCTCAATGTATGGTCTTTCTCTTGCATTTCGAAGACAATGGAAGAAAATAAAGAATTAAAAACACATATTTTTTGGTTTTGTATTATCTTTTACCAGATCTAATGTGTTATATTCTCCTACATTAATTTCACATTTCCAAAAACGTCCAAATGTTTCCTTTCAAATGGTTTTAAGAATATGCATATCCTTGCTTCAGGTCCTGAGCTACAGGCAGTCAGATTTGGGTTTGACATTTTAGTCGGAAATTGAAAAAAAAAAGGGCCTGATCATTAAGCACCCTGATTCTGAAATAGATCCAGAGCTGAAGTAGGGGAAGAGTTCAGTCCAAACAGCCATCAACAACACACATCTCATGTCATGTTCTCCTTTCTTATTTCCCACAGATCCATCCCAGCTGAAGTGCGCTTGGCTGAGAGGAGAGTTGTTTTGATTTCCTCCATCTTTGAAGGATGAGTAGTAGGGATGAGGAGGGGGATTTGCCAAGGAGAGATGCTTCTGTGCTTATAAATGTAAACATACATGTTTTTATTCAAGGTGTTGTAGTGTTAGAGGCATGTTAGAGAGTACACACTATGGACATATGAAGGTTCTATAGATTATAGAGTTCACACTATGGACATATGAAGGTTCTATAGATTAGAGAGTACACACTATGGACATATGAAGGTTCTATAGATTAGAGAGTACACACTATGGACATATGAAGGTTCTATAGATTATAGAGTTCACACTATGGACATATGAAGGTTCTATAGATTAGAGAGTACACACTATGGACATGTGAAGGTTCTATAGATTAGAGAGTACACACTATGGACATGTGAAGGTTCTATAGATTAGAGAGTTCACACTATGGACATATGAAGGTTCTATAGATTAGAGAGTTCACACTATGGACATGTGAAGGTTCTATAGATTAGAGAGTACACACTATGGACATATGAAGGTTCTATAGATTAGAGAGTTCACACTATGGACATATGAAGGTTCTATAGATTAGAGAGTTCACACTATGGACATATGAAGGTTCTATAGATTAGAGAGTTCACACTATGGACATATGAAGGTTCTATAGATTAGAGAGTTCACACTATGGACATATGAAGGTTCTATAGATTAGAGAGTACACACTATGAACATATGAAGGTTCTATAGATTAACAGTCATGTTAGAGAGTACACACTATGGACATACGAAGGTTCTATAGATTTATACCTGCATGTGTTATGTAATTTATGTATATATTGGCCAATACAACCGTATGCATTGTTTACAAACTCTTTTGGCTACATAGCAGTAGCCATAGTAGTAGTAATAGTCGTTGTAGAAGTAGTAGAAGTAGTAGTAGTTGTTGTAGAAGTAGTAGCGGTAGTAGTAGCAGTATCAGTAGTAGCAGTAGTATCTGTAGTAGTAGCAGTAGTAGTAGTAGTAGTAGCAGTAGCAGTAGCAGTAGTAGTAGTAGTAGTAGCAGTATCAGTAGTAGTAGTAGCAGCAGTAGTAGTAGTAGTAGAAGCAGTAGCAGTAGCAGTAGTAGTAGTAGTAGTAGTAGTAGTAGTAGTGGTAGTAGTAGTAGCAGCAGTATCAGTAGGAGAAGTAGCAGTATCAGTAGCAGCAGTAGCAGTAGTAGTAGTATTTGTAGTAGTTGTAGTCGTAGCAGTATCAGTAGTAGTAGTAGTAGTAGTAGTAGTCGTAGCAGTATCAGTAGCAGCAGTAGCAGTAGTAGTAGTAGTAGTAGCAGTATATGTAGCAGCAGTAGTAGCAGTATCAGTAGTAGTAGTAGTAGTAGTAGTAGCAGCAGTATCAGTAGTAGTAGTAGTAGTAGTAGTCGTAGCAGTATCAGTAGCAGCAGTAGCAGTAGTAGTAGTAGTAGCAGTATATGTAGCAGCAGTAGTAGCAGTAGCAGTAGTAGTAGTAGTAGTAGTAGCAGCAGAATCAGTAGTAGTAGTAGTCGTAGTCGTAGCAGTATCAGTAGCAGCAGCAGCATTAGTAGTAGTAGTAGCAGTAGCAGTAGCAGTAGGAGTAGTAGTAGTAGTAGCAGTAGTAGTAGTAGTAGTAGCAGTAGCAGTAGCAGTAGCAGTATCAGTAGCAACATAAGCAGTAGTAGTAGTATCAGTAGGAGTAGCAGCAGGAGTAGTAGCAGTAGCAGTAGTAGTAGAAGTAGTAGTATCAGCAGTATCAGTAGCAGTAGTAGTAGTAGTAGTAGTAGTAGTAGTAGTAGTAGTAGTAGCAGTAGTAGTAGAAGTAGTAGTATTAGTAGTAGTAGAAGTAGTAGTAGTAGTAGCAGTAGCAGTGGTAGCAGTAGTAGCAGCAGTATCAGTAGTAGCAGCAGTATCAGTAGTAGCAGCAGTATCAGTAGTAGCAGCAGTATCAGTAGTAGTAGTAGTAGTAGCAGCAGTATCAGTAGTAGCAGCAGTATCAGTAGTAGTAGTAGTAGTAGTGGTAGTAACAGTAGTAGTAGCAGTAGTAGTAGCAGTAGTAGCAGTAGTAGTAGAAGTAGTAGTAGTAATAGTAGCAGCAGTATCAGTAGTAGTAGTAGTAGTAGTGGTAGTAACAGTAGTAGTAGCAGTAGTAGCAGTAGTAGCAGAAGTATCAGTAGTAGTAGTAGTAGTAGTGGTAGTAACAGTAGTAGTAGCAGTAGTAGCAGTAGTAGCAGTAGTAGTAGTAGTAGTAGCAGCAGTATTAGTAGTAGCAGTAGTAGTAGTTGCAGCAGTAGTAGTATTACTAGCAGCAGTATCAGCAGTAAAAGCAGCAGTATCAGCAGTAGTAGTAGCAGTATCAGTAGTATTAGTAGTAGCAGCAGTAGTAGTAGTAGTAGTAGTAGTAGTAGCAGTAGTAGTAGTAGTAGCAGTAGTAGTAGTAGTAGTCGTAGTAGTAGCAGCAGTAGTAGTATTAGTAGCAGTATCAGTGGCAGTAGAAATAGTATAGGTAATTGCAGCATCAGTAGTAGTAACAGTAGTAGCAGCAGTATCTGTTGTAGCAGCATCAGTAGTAGTAGTAGTAGTAGTAGTAGTAGCA
>NW_021823115.1:2415500-2425500 GCF_901001165.1 Salmo trutta | reverse complement strand
GTGTTAATCAGCCTGTCACCAGTCAGGACATTGTGGTGTGTTGTGTGTTAATCAGCCTGTCACCAGTCAGGACATTGTGGTGTGTTAATCAGCCTGTCACCAGTCAGGACATTGTGGTGTGTTAATCAGCCTGTCACCAGTCAGGACATTGTGGTGTGTTAATCAGCCTGCCACCAGTCAGGACATTGTGGTGTGTTAATCAGCCTGTCACCAGTCAGGACATTGTGGTGTGCTGTGTGTTAATCAGCCTGTCACCAGTCAGGACATTGTGGTGTGCTGTGTGTTAATCAGCCTGTCACCAGTCAGGACATTGTGGTGTGTTAATCAGCCTGTCACCAGTCAGGACATTGTGGTGTGTGGTGTGTTAATCAGCCTGTCACCAGTCAGGACATTGTGGTGTGGTGTGTTAATCAGCCTGTCACCAGTCAGGACATTGTGGTGTGCTGTGTGTTAATCAGCCTGTCACCAGTCAGGACATTGTGGTGTGCTGTGTTAATCAGCCTGTCACCAGTCAGGACATTGTGGTGTGGTGTGTTAATCAGCCTGTCACCAGTCAGGACATTGTGGTGTGTTAATCAGCCTGTCACCAGTCAGGACATTGTGGTGTGTTAATCAGCCTGTCACCAGTCAGGACATTGTGGTGTGGTGTGTGTTAATCAGCCTGCCACCAGTCAGGACATTGTGGTGTGTTAATCAGCCTGTCACCAGTCAGGACGTTGTGGTGTGCTGTGTGTTAATCAGCCTGTCACCAGTCAGGACATTGTGGTGTGCTGTGTGTTAATCAGCCTGTCACCAGTCAGGACATTGTGGTGTGCTCTGTGTTCGTCCGCTGTGTCCTCATCACATGCTGTTGTCGTCCTTCTTGCAGCAATGGACACTGTGTGGGCCTGTATGTTTAATGTGTTTTTTTTGGGCCATGGTTCATGTAGTGAACACACTGGCTGGCGACAGCCCACACCCACACCCTCATCCTCATCCGATAGACACTACTACACCCCTTCATTTTCTGTCTGGAAACACCGTTTGAGTAAATGACTGTTTTCCCTGACTTATAACACAATGAGTAAAAGGACAGCTGTACTTCACACCAAATCCTCTACAGTTACAGGGAGAAAGAGGCCTAGGTGATAGATGGAATCCCCTATGTAGACTGTATCATTTTTACTTTCCATTCAATGCACTTAGAAAAAGCAGAGTATATTAAATATCACGTCTTCATGTTTAGCGTTCGGATCAAATTACACAGCAGAACAGCTGATTACCAGAATCTGAAAGGTGTTTTTTGGAAGAATCGCAGTAAACTCAACCTGATGATAGTGTTTGTGTAATATCTGTATAATAACTGTATGCAGTGGGTATTCAGGAGTATTCTGGACTCATTACTGTAACACTGTTGTCTGGAAGACAAGGAGTAGATGATTATCACAAACACACACTAATAGGTCTTGTCTTGTTGTCAATGACCAAACCATGACCACTAAAAATCATTCTTACTTACAACCATCCCTGTACTGTGTTTCCTCAGCAGAGAGATGGAGTTGTCCAGTACTGTGTTCCCACAGTAGAGAGATGGAGTTGTCCAGTACTGTGTTCCCCCAGCAGAGAGATGGAGTTGTCCAGTACTGTGTTTCCTCAGCAGAGAGATGGAGTTGTCCAGTACTGTGTTCCCCCAGCAGAGAGATGGAGTTGTCCAGTACTGTGTTCCACAGCAGAGAGATGGAGTTGTCCAGTACTGTGTTCCACAGCAGAGAGATGGAGTTGTCCAGTACTGTGTTCCACAGCAGAGAGATGGAGTTGTCCAGTACTGTGTTCCACAGCAGAGAGATGGAGTTGTCCAGTACTGTGTTCCCACCACAGAGAGATGGAGTTGTCCAGTACTGTGTTTCCTCAGCAGAGAGATGGAGTTGTCCAGTACTGTGTTTCACAGCAGAGAGATGGAGTTGTCCAGTACATCATCCCATAACCTCTCCTTTCCTCCCCCAGCCTCTCCTTTCCTCCCCCATTCCCTCCTTTCCTCCCCCAGTCTCTCCTTTACTCCCCATCCTCTCCTTTTCTCCTTCAGCCTCTCCTTTCCTCCCCCATCCTCTCCTTTCCTCCCCCATCCTCTCCTTTCCTCCCCCAGACTCTCCTTTCCTCCCCCATCCTCTCCTTCTCTCCTTCATTCTCTCCTTTACTCCCCTATCCTCTCCTTTACTCCCCCAGCCTCTCCTTTCCTCCCCCATCCTCTCCTTCTCTCCTTCATTCTCTCCTTTCCTCCCCCAGTCTCTCCTTTCCTCCCCATCCTCTCCTTTACTCCCCCAGCCTCTCCTTTTCTCCCTCAGCCTCTCCTTTCCTCCCCCAGCCTCTCCTTTCCTCCCCATCCTCTCCTTTCCTCCCCCATCCTCTCCTTTACTCCCCCATCCTCTCCTTTTCTTCCCCAACCTCTCCTTTCCTCCCCCAGCCTCTCCTCGCCTCCCCCAGCCTCTCCTTTCCTCCCCATCCTCTCCTTTCCTCCCCCAGCCTCTCCTTTACTCCCCCATCCTCTCCTTTTCTCCCAGCCTCTCCTTTTCTCCCAGACTCTCCTTTCCTCCCAGCCTCTCCTTTCCTCCCAGCCTCTCCTTTCCTCCCAGCCTCTCCTTTTCTCCCAGCCTCTCCTTTTCTCCCAGCCTCTCTTTTCCTACCAGCCTCTCCTTTTCTCCCAGCCTCTCCTTTCTCCCAGCCTCTCCTTTTCTCCCAGCCTCTCCTTTTCTCCCCCAGCCTCTCCTTTTCTCCCAGCCTCTCCTTTTCTCCCAGCCTCTCCTTTCCTCCCAGCCTCTCCTTTCCTCCCAGTCTCTCCTTTCTCCCAGCCTCTCCTTTTCTTCCCCAACCTCTCCTTTTCTCCCCCAACCTTTCCTTTTCTCCCAGCTTCTCCTTTTCCCCAGTCTCTCCTTTTCTCCCCCAGCCTCCCTCAGCCTCCCTCATCCTCCCCCAGCCTCTCCTTTTCTCCCAGCCTCTCCTTTTCTCCGTCAGCCTCTCCTTTTCTCCCGCAGCCTCCCTCATCCTCCCCCAGCCTCTCCTTTCCTCCCGCAGCCTCTCATTTTGTCTCCCAGCCTCCTCCTATCTCCCCCCTCCTCCCTAGTTCAGTAATTAGTGTGCGATGGCAGCACCTCATGTGGCTCAGGCTGAGAGAAACACTTGACACGGCAGACATCAGAGAGGAGCCTCTCGCGGCGCCCCAACAGTCTCTTAATTATCCACTTAGGTATCCCCGCTCTCCGCCCGCTCTCCTCACACTCATTCCCCCTGCGCCGCTCCTTCCCGTGCTCTCCACACGGTCGGGGCTGTCGGCCCATCTAAACACCAGGGAAACTTGGCTATCAAAAGATGTTGTAAATGAAGGCTTGTGTAAATTATTTTTAATGGTTCCCTCCTGGCTGCTCATTATGTTTGTAGTTCCAGTCAGGCACTTGTGAGACGCCTCTGCCTCGGCGAAGGTCAGCGGCAGGACCAGTGGAACGAGCCTGAGTCTGTAAATGCTGGTTTAATTAGTGATGTGGTTTTACATAGCTAGCAGCTCTGATGTATGGAGCTGGAATTGTAATTGTGTGGGATCGAAAATGATAACCCATCTCCGGGGCTACTTATGCAAATTGCAATATTAGAAAATCATTACCTATCCAAACACCGCGCCACTGTGTGAATTACAATGATGGATTTTATGATAATTGCGATTTAATTTCTTCTGTCTGGATTTTTTGTAAATAATTTGGCTATTTTTGAGTGCTATTAATTCTGTATTAGTTAGAGTTGAATGGATGGCTTATAATGAATTTAGTGTGAGTTCCCGATTGTGTAAGTGACGATGGTTTTGTGGAACAGGAAGAGGACTTGTTGCCCTGTTTCTGACGATGTTACAGAGGTATTTTCTGAAGAGCAAAATGAGCCATAAGGTTATCGTCTGCTCTATGAAGGAGTAACACCAGTTACCGCCACCTCCATTGGCTCTGGATCGGTTCGATACTGGTCACTTAAAGTACGGCCGCATGGTGTTAAAATGGTAGTTGCAGTAGGGACATCATATACATGCTCTATACTAGGAGGTTTACAATCCTCATGTGCTTAAGAGCAATACAAATATGTACTAATATTTCAAATTCCTCTTAATATAGTAGCACAATAATATAATGCAATATAGTACTGATGGGCCTTCTGCAAATCAATACTGAATTATTGTAAACCTGTCCTGTCTGGTGATAGGAGGTCCTGGAGGGAGAATGGGAGGTCCTGGAGGGAGAATGGGAGGTCCTGGAGGGAGAATGGGAGGTCCTGGAGGGAGAATGGGAGGTCCTGGAGGGAGAATGGGAGGTCCTGGAGGGAGAATGGGAGGTCCTGGAGGGAGAATGGGAGGTACTGGAGGGAGAATGGGAGGTCTTGGAGGGAGAATGGGAGGTCCTGGAGGGAGAATGGGAGGTCCTGGAGGGAGAATGGGAGGTCCTGGAGGGAGAATGGGAGGTCCTGGAGGGAGAATGGGAGGTACTGGAGGGAGAATGTCATCTTCCATCCTCTCTATCTCGTGTTTTGTATTTCAGACAGCCAGTCTTCAGACAGTCCAAACTAGTGTTTTGTATTTCAGACAGCCAGTCTTCAGACAGTCCTAACTAGTGTTTTGTAGTTCATACAGCCAGTCTTCAGACAGTCCTAACTAGTGTTTTGTAGTTCATACAGCCAGTCTCCAGACAGTCCTAACTAGTGTTTTGTAGTTCATACAGCCAGTCTTCAGACAGTCCTAACTAGTGTTTTGTAGTTCAGACAGCCAGTCTTCAGACAGTCCTAACTAGTGTTTTGTATTTCAGACAGCCAGTCTTCAGACAGTCCTAACTAGTGTTTTGTATTTCAGACAGCCAGTCTTCAGACAGTCCTAACTAGTGTTTTGTATTTCAGACAGTCCTAACTAGTGTTTTGTATTTCAAACTGCCAGTCTTCAGACAGTCCTAAATAGTGTTTTGTAGTTCAGACAGCCAGTTTTCAGACAGTCCTAACTAGTGTTTTGTATTTCAGACACAGCCAGTCTTCAGACAGTCCTAACTAGTGTTTTGTATTTCAGACAGTCCTAACTAGTGTTTTGTATTTCAGACAGCCAGTCTTCAGACAGTCCTAACTAGTGTTTTGTATTTCAGACACAGCCAGTCTTCAGACAGTCCTAACTAGTGTTTTGTATTTCAGACAGTCCTAACTAGTGTTTTGTATTTCAGACAGCCAGTCTTCAGACAGTCCTAACTAGTGTTTTGTATTTCAGACACAGCCAGTCTTCAGACAGTCCTAACTAGTGTTTTGTAGTTCAGACAGTCCTAACTAGTGTTTTGTATTTCAGACAGCCAGTCTTCAGACAGTCCTAACTAGTGTTTTGTATTTCAGACACAGCCAGTCTTCAGACAGTCCTAACTAGTGTTTTGTAGTTCAGACAGTCCTAACTAGTGTTTTGTATTTCAGACAGCCAGTCTTCAGACAGTCCTAACTAGTGTTTTGTAGTTCAGACAGCCAGTCTTCAGACAGTCCTAACTAGTGTTTTGTATTTCAGACAGCCCTAACTAGTGTTTTGTATTTCAGACAGCCAGTCTTCAGACAGTCCTAACTAGTGTTTTGTAGTTCAGACAGCCAGTCTTCAGACAGTCCTAACTAGTGTTTTGTATTTCAGACAGCCAGTCTTCAGACAGTCCTAACTAGTGTTTTGTAGTTCAGACAGCCAGTCTTCAGACAGTCCTAACTAGTGTTTTGTATTTCAGACAGCCAGTCTTCAGACAGTCCTAACTAGTGTTTTGTAGTTCAGACAGCCAGTCTTCAGACAGTCCTAACTAGTGTTTTGTATTTCAGACAGCCCTAACTAGTGTTTTGTATTTCAGACAGCCAGTCTTCAGACAGTCCTAACTAGTGTTTTGTAGTTCAGACAGCCAGTCTTCAGACAGTCCTAACTAGTGTTTTGTATTTCAGACACAGCCAGTCTTCAGACAGTCCTAACTAGTGTTTTGTATTTCAGACAGCCAGTCTTCAGACAGTCCTAACTAGTGTTTTGTATTTCAGACAGCCAGTCTTCAGACAGTCCTAACTAGTGTTTTGAGTTTCAGACACAGCAAGTCTTCAGACGGTCAAAGAAAGAACATCTAGTGCATCATCGCAGCATAACCTTGATGAATACTGTATTTCACCTCAGGCCAGAAGAGAAGCATTTTAACCCTGAGTCATTACGGTATATGAAACCGGTTGGAAGCCTCTCTTCCCTCTGAGGAAGGGCTGTAGCAGACCATAAAGGAGCAGTCTGTACTTTTGAGACGGAGGTTTCTTCAGCCATGTCAGTCCGCAGCGAGGACACTTGGCACAGGGAAACTAAAACACAAAGTTGGTAAAACAAGAGGAAGGAGGCCTCAGCTCTGCCTTACCAAATGCCAGGTCTACGAGGGAGCTCTGCCTTACCAAATGCCAGGTCTACGAGGGAGCTCTGCCTTACCAAATGCCAGGTCTACGAGGGAGCTCTGCCTTACCAAATGCCAGGTCTACGAGGGAGCTCTGCCTTACCAAATGCCAGGTCTACGAGGGAGCTCTGCCTTACCAAATGCCAGGTCTACGAGGGAGCTCTGCCTTACCAAATGCCAGGTCTACGAGGGAGCTCTGCCTTACCAAATGCCAGGTCTACGAGGGAGCTCTGCCTTACCAAATGCCAGATCTACGAGGGAGCTCTGCCTTACCAAATGCCAGGTCTACGAGGGAACTCTGCCTTACCAAATGCCAGGTCTACAAGGGAACTTCACTATCTTTAGTGAGGGTTGGTTGTTTCTGATAAAGCTGGCTAGCTAGATAACTTCACTATCTTTAGTCATGGTTGGTTGTCTCTAATAGAACTGGCTAGCTAGATAACTTCACTATCTTTAGTCAGGGTTGGTTGTCTCTGTTAAAGCTGGCTAGCTAGATAACTTCACTATCTTTAGTCAGGGTTGGTTGTTTCTGATAAAGCTGGCTAGCTAGATAACTTCACTATCTTTAGTCAGGGTTGGTTGTTTCTGATAAAGCTGGCTAGCTAGATAATCATATTTGTTCCCCTCCTGCAGTGTGTCCTTCTGGTCAGGAGCCCCAGCTGCCTATGGACAGACCCCAACCAACGTTAGTATTGTGTATCATTTAGCTAGCAAGTTCATGAACATTTACCCCTTATTGTTCTTCTTGTGTGGAATGTTTTCACTGACTCAGTCTCTGCATTATCCACCACAGGGTAACTGTTATCGTGTGAGTCTGAAAGTGGAAACTGGAGGTGAAGGAATCTGCACTGTTAGTATCGATTTTATGTTCAAATAAAGTATTTTCCAGTACAGATGTTAAGTGTACATAGCTAATTAGTTGTTAATATTTAGTGTTTTGTAGTTTTATGCATTGAATGTTAATGTTGCCTAGCTACTGTATGAGGTCAATTCAATAAAATGAATGTCAACAAATATTTATGAAATATATTTTGGAATATATTTTACTAGCTAACACAGCATGCTGTCAATGTATTTCCACATCATATATTTAAATATAGAAACAAAAAAAATGAAATGTATGAAAATTGCCAATTGTGTAATATATCTGTATGTTTTTTTTAAATTATAAAGTATATCTACATAACCTGGTTCAAGCGTTCATGACATTACCTTGAAATGGCACAGCGATGCTGAAGCGTTGCGATTTTCCCAATACATTACTGGGAGGTTATATATGGAGTGTGCGATTCCCTTTATTTATCTAGTTTATAGTTTATTCGCTGTTAGTCAGCACCTCCACGTGAAATGATTATTCTGGATGTGCTCCAGCTCATATCTGTAATTCATATACAGTATTAAACTCATATTTACATATCTGTAATTCATATACAGTATTAAACTCATATTTACATATCTGTAATTCATATACAGTATTAAACACATATTTACATATCTGTAATTCATATACAGTATTAAACTCATATTTACATATCTGTAATTCATATACAGTATTAAACTCATATTTACATATCTGTAATTCATATACAGTATTAAACTCATATTTACATATCTGTAATTCATATACAGTATTAAACTCATATTTACATATCTGTAATTCATATACAGTATTAAACTCATATTTACATATCTGTAATTCATATACAGTATTAAACTCATATTTACATATCTGTAATTGATATATACATAAATACATGCCATACATGTTGTTAAAATATATGTCAATATCAAATCGTTCCGCATGGGCCTGCTCGACCCTCTCCCTCCCTCACCCGTCTCCCCTCCCTCACCCCCAACTCCCATTCCCCCTCCTCTCCTCCCCTTTTCCCTCCTCCCTCCCTCACCCCCAACTCCCCATGCCCCCCTCCTCTCTCTCCCCCTTTCCCACCCTCCCCTCCATCCACCCCACATCCCAATTCCCCGCCCCCCCCTCTCCCTCCCTCCCCACTCTTTCCAAACTCCCCATACTCCCTGCCCCCTCCCTCTCCTCTCCTCCCCCCTACCCCCTCTCCCTCCCTCACCCCCAAACTCTCCATTTCCCCCTCATCCCCTCTCACTCTCCCCCCCTCTCCTCCCTTCCTCACCCCCAACCTCCCATTCCCCTTCCCCCTCCTCTCCTCCCGCCCTCCTCCCTCACCTCACCACCAACTACTCCATTCCCCCTCCGCTCCTCCCCCCCCTCCCCCCTCTCCCTCCCTCACCTCACAACTCCCATTCCCCCTCCTCTCCGCTACCCCTCCCACCCCCTCTCCCTCTCCTCAACCCCAACTCCCATTCCCCCGGCCACCCCCTTCCTACTCCTCCCCCTCTCCTCATCCCTCACCCCTCTCCTCCCTCACCCCTCTCCCTCTCCCTCCCCCCTCTCTCCTCCCTCACCCCCACTCCCATTCCCCCTCCTCTCCTCCCCCCTCTCCCTCCCTCACCCCCAACTCCCATTCCCCCTCCTCTCCTCAGCCCTCTGTGCTCATGGTATGCTGCCAGTGCTGGAATGCAATCAGCATCTGTTAATTCCTGTCTATTAAATGTATTGTGGTAACACACCATCATGATGTTGTGTTTATACGGCTGAACTGAGACTCATGACCCTCATCCATCATAGGACTGTCATATTTTATGTGTTGTCTGTTCTGCCCTGTATCAATCCCTGGAGCCCACACCAAGCTTAATAGAAGGGCCTGCTGAACTGGGCTTTAAGTTGTTGGCCAGCTGCTCTTCTCTGTACCCAGCTGAAGAGGTTCTTGTTCCTCTCACTGTTGCACGCTCCAAGCCAAGCATAATACAAACCATGTTTTCCAAAAGAAAAGCTTTTCAGTTGCATTAACCGTGTCTGAATCTTTTTACCAGGCTTCATCCACACAGACACACACACACACACACACATACACATGTATAATACACACAGACAACCTATGCATGTCTCTGTTCATATCCTACCATTGTCTAGTGCTGTAACGTCGGCGTTTATGACGTCTCATATCAGTACTGGAAACTACTCTGTGTTGAGGTATCATGATAGGAAGCACAAGACTGAGAAGGTTTCAACTGTTCTGCCCCCGTATTCCCATGTAATAAACACCACGTCTATAATTCTAGATTTATGTTATGCAGCTGCTCCCGTTTCTAGGCCATAAATACCTAATGTTCAACAATAAACATATTTTTTATTCAATCCCAATGTTATGCTTGTCATGATGAGATCTCATGCTGACCTAGCCCACAGCAACTGTCATAACGGACTGGGATTTTATAAGGAATAACTGTCATATAGGAGCTGGTCAATAATGGACTGGGATTTTATAAGGAATATGCTGGAATGGTGACCAGTGTGGTTAGGGAAGTTCTACAGTTAACACAGTGATGCTGCCTGTTGCAGAGTGGACTGGTCTCTCTCTCTCTCTCTCTCTCTCTCTCTCTCTCTCTCTCTCTCTCTCTCTCTCTGTGTCTCTCTCTGTGTCTCTCTCTGTGTCTCTCTCTGTGTCTCTCTCTGTGTCTCTCTCTGTCTCTCTCTCTCTCTC
>NW_021823115.1:2364401-2415000 GCF_901001165.1 Salmo trutta | reverse complement strand
ACTAAGGAAGTGTTCTATCACATCCATCACTAAGGAAGTGTTCTATCACATCCCATCACTAAGGAAGTGTTCTATCACATCCATCATAAGGAAGTGTTCTATCACATCCATCACTAAGGAAGTGTTCTCTCACATCCATCACTAAGGAAGTGTTCTCTCACATACCATCATAAGGAAGTGCTTTATCACATCCATCACTAAGGAATTGTTCTCTCACATCCATCACTAAGGAAGTATTCTGTCACCATCCACCACTAAGGAAGTTTTATCACATCCATCACTAAGGAAGTGTTCTATCATCATCACTAAGGAAGTGTTCTCTCACATCCATCACTAAGGAAGTATTCTATCACATCCATCACTAAGGAAGTGTTCTATCACATCCATCACTAAGGAAGTGTTCTCTCGCATCCATCACTAAGGAAGTGTTCTGTAACATCCATCACTAAGGAAGTGTTCTGTTACATCCATCACTAAGGAAGTGTTCTGTTACATCCATCACTAAGGAAGTGTTATGTTACATCCATCACTAAGGAAGTGTTCTTTTACATCCATCACTAAGGAAGTGTTCTATCACATCCATCACTAAGGAAGTGTTCTATCACATCCATCACTAAGGAAGTGTTCTATCACATCCATCACTAAGGAAGTGTTCTATCACATCCAACACTAAGGAAGTGTTCTATTATCCATCACTAAGGAAGTGTTCTCTCACATCCATCACTAAGGAAGTGTTCTGTTACATCCACCACTAAGGAAGTGTTCTGTTACATCCATCACTAAGGAAGTGTTCTATCACATCCATCACTAAGGAAGTTTCTATCACATCCATCACTAAGGAAGTGTTCTATCACATCCATCATAAGTAAGTGTTCATCACATCCATCACTAAGGAAGTGTTCTATCACATCCAACACTAAGAAGTGTTCTATCACATCCATCACTAAGGAAGTGTTCTCTCACATCCATCACTAAGGAAGTGTTCCATCACATCCATCACTAAGGAAGTGTTCTATCACATCCATCACTTAGGAAGTGTTCTGTTACATCCATCACTAAGGAAGTATTCTGTACATCCATCACTAAGGAAGTGTTCTATCACATCCATCACTAAGGAAGTGTTCCATCACATCCATCACTAAGGAAGTGTTCTATCACATCCATCACTAAGGAAGTGTTCTATCACATCCATCACTAAGGAAGTGTTCTATCACATCCATCACTAAGGAAGTGTTCTATCACATCCATCACTAAGGAAGTGTTCTCTCACATCCATCTCTAAGGAAGTGTTCTATCACATCCATCACTAAGGAAGTGTTCTATCACATCCAACACTAAGAAGTGTTCTATCACATCCATCAACTAAGGAAGTGTTCACTCACATCCATCACTAAGGAAGTGTTTCTATCACATCCATCACTAAGGAAGTGTTCTATCACATTCTTCACTAAGGAAGTGTTCTATCACATCCATCACTAAGGAAGTGTTCATCACATCCATCACTAAGGAAGTGTTCCATACATCCATCACTAAGGAAGTGTTCTATCACATCCATCACTTAGGAAGTGTTTGTTACATCCATCACTAAGGAAGTGTTTGTTACATCCATCACTAAGGAAGTGTTCTGTACATCCATCACTAAGGAAGTGTTCTATCACATCCATCACTAAGGAAGTGTTCTATCACATCCATCACTAAGGAAGTGTTCATCACATCCATCACTTAGGAAGTGTTTGTTACATCCATCACTATGGAAGTATTCTGTTACATCCATCACTAAGGAAGTGTTCTATCACATCCATCATTAAGGAAGTGTACCATCAATCCATCACTAAGGAAGTGTTCTATCACATCCATCACTAAGGAAGTGTTCTATCACATCCATCACTAAGGAAGTGTTCTATCACATCCATCACTAAGGAAGTATATCTGTTACATCCATCACTAAGGAAGTGTTGTCTCACATCCATCACTAAGGAAGTGTTCTATCACATCCATCACTAAGGAAGTGTTCTATCACATCCATCACTAAGAACTGTTCTCTCACATCCATCACTAAGGAAGTGTTCTATCACATCCATCACTAAGGAAGTGTTCTATCACATCCATCACTAAGGAAGTGTTCTCTCACATCCATCACTAAGGAAGTGTTCTATCACATCCATCACTAAGGAAGTGCTCTATCACATCCATCACTAAGGAAGTGTTCTATCACATCCATCACTAAGGAAGTGTTCTATCACATCCATCACTAAGGAAGTGTTCTTCACATCCACTCTAAGGAAGTGTTCTATCACATCCACCACTAAGGAAGTGTTCTATCACATCCATCACTAAGGAAGTGTTCTATCACATCCATCACTAAGGAAGTGTTCTATCACATCCATCACTAAGGAAGTGTTCTATCACATCCATCACAAGGAAGTGTTCTGTTACATCCATCACTAAGGAAGTGTTCTATCACATCCATCACTAAGGAAGTGTTCTATCACATCCATCACGAAGGAAGTGTTCTGTTACATCCATCACTAAGGAAGTGTTCTATCACATCCATCACTAAGGAAGTGTTCTATCACATCCATCACTAAGGAAGTGTTCTGTTACATCCATCACTAAGGAAGTGTTCTATCACATCCATCACTAAGGAAGTGTTCTCTCACATCCATCACTAAGGAAGTATTCTGTTACATCCATTATAAGGAAGTGTTCTCTCACATCCATCACTAAGGAAGTGTTCTATCACATCCATCACTAAGGAAGTGTTCTATCACATCCATCACTAAGGAACTGTTCTCATCACATCCATCACTAAGGAAGTGTTCTATCACATCCATCACTAAGGAAGTGCTTTATCCATCCTCACTAAGGAAGTGTCTCTCGACATCCATCACTAGGAAGTGTTCTATCACATCCATCACTAAGGAAGTGCTCTATCACATCCATCACTAAGGAAGTGTTCTATCACATCCATCACTAAGGAAGTGTTCTATCACATCCATCACTAAGGAAGTGTTCTCTCACATCCATCTCTAAGGAAGTGTTCTATCACATCCATCACTAGGAAGTGTTCTATCACATCCATCACTAAGGAAGTGTTCTATCACATCCATCACTAAGGAAGTGTTCTATCACATCCATCACCAAGGAAGTGTTCTGTTACATCCATCACTAAGGAAGTGTTCTATCACATCCATCACTAAGGAAGTGTTCTATCACATCCATCACGAAGGAAGTGTTCTGTTACATCCATCACTAAGGAAGTGTTCTATCACATCCATCACTAAGGAAGTGTTCTCTCACATCCATCACTAAGGAAGTGTTCTATCACATCCATCACTAAGGAAGTGTTCTATCACATCCATCACTAAGGAAGTATTCTGTTACATCCATCACTAAGGAAGTGTTCTCTCACATCCATCCACTAAGGAAGTGTTCTATCACATCCATCACTAGGAAGTGTCTCTCACATCCATCACTAAGGAGTGTTCTCTCACATCCATCACTAAGGAAGTGCTTTATCACATCCATCACTAAGGAATGTTCTCTCACATCCATCACTAAGGAAGTATTCTGGTCACATCCATCACTAAGGAAGTTTTCTAATCACATCCAGCACTAAGGAAGTGGTTCTATCACATCATCACTAAGGAAATGTTCTATCACATCCATTACTAAGGAAGTGTTCTCTCACATCCATCAACTAAGGAAGTATTCTATCACATCCATCACTAAGGAAGTGTTCTATCACATCCATCACAAGGAAGTGTTCTCTCGCATCCATCACTAGGAATTGTACTCTGTTAGCATCCAATCACTAAGGAAGTGTTCTGTTACATCCATCACTAAGGAAGTGTTCTGTTACATCCATCACTAAGGAAGTTCTGTTACATCCATCACTAAGGAAGTGTTCTTTACATCCATCACTAAGGAAGTGTTCTATCACATCCATCACTAAGGAAGTGTTCTATCACATCCATCACTAAGGAAGTGTTCTATCATATCCATCACTAAGGAAGTGTTCTATCACATCCAACACTAAGGAAGTGTTCTATCATATCCATCACTAAGGAAGTGTTCTCTCACATCCATCACTAAGGAAGTGTTCTGTTACATCCACCACTAAGGAAGTGTTCTGTTACATCCATCACTAAGGAAGTGTTCTATCACATCCATCACTAAGGAAGTGTTCTATCACATCCATCACTAAGGAAGTGTTCTATCACATCCATCACTAAGTAAGTGTTCAATCACATCCATCACTAAGGAAGTGTTCTATCACATCCAACACTAAAGAAGTGTTCTATCACATCCATCACTAAGGAAGTGTTCACTCACATCCATCACTAAGGAAGTGTTCCATCACATCCATCACTAAGGAAGTGTTCTATCACATCCATCACTTAGGAAGTGTTCTGTTACATCCATCACTAAGGAAGTATTCTGTTACATCCATCACTAAGGAAGTGTTCTATCACATCCATCACTAAGGAAGTGTTCCATCACATCCATCACTAAGGAAGTGTTCTATCACATCCATCACTAAGGAAGTGTTCTATCACATCCATCACTAAGGAAGTGTTCTATCACATCCATCACTAAGGAAGTGTTCTATCACATCCATCACTAAGGAAGTGTTCTCTCACATCCATCTCTAAGGAAGTGTTCTATCACATCCATCACTAAGGAAGTGTTCTATCACATCCATCACTAAGGAAGTGTTCTATCACATCCAACACTAAAGAAGTGTTCTATCACATCCATCACTAAGGAAGTGTTCACTTACATCCATCACTAAGGAAGTGTTCTATCACATCCATCACTAAGGAAGTGTTCTATCACATCCATCACTAAGGAAGTGTTCCATCACATCCATCACTAAGGAAGTGTTCTATCACATCCATCACTAAGGAAGTGTTCTGTTACATCCATCACTAAGGAAGTGTTCTGTTACATCCATCACTAAGGAAGTGTTCTGTTACATCCATCACTAAGGAAGTGTTCTATCACATCCATCACTAAGGAAGTGTTCTATCACATCCATCACTAAGGAAGTGTTCTATCACATCCATCACTTAGGAAGTGTTCTGTTACATCCATCACTATGGAAGTATTCTGTTACATCCATCACTAAGGAAGTGTTCTATCACATCCATCATTAAGGAAGTGTTCCATCACATCCATCACTAAGGAAGTGTTCTATCACATCCATCACTAAGGAAGTGTTCTATCACATCCATCACTAAGGAAGTGTTCTATCACATCCATCACTAAGGAAGTATTCTGTTACATCCATCACTAAGGAAGTGTTCTCACATCCATCACTAAGGAAGTGTTCTATCACATCCATCACTAAGGAAGTGTTCTATCACATCCATCACTAAGGAAGTGTTCTCTCACATCCATCACTAAGGAAGTGTTCTCTCACATCCATCACTAAGGAAGTGCTTTATCACATCCATCACTAAGGAAGTGTTCTCTCACATCCATCACTAAGGAAGTGTTCTATCACATCCATCACTAAGGAAGTGCTCTATCACATCCATCACTAAGGAAGTGTTCTATCACATCCATCACTAAGGAAGTGTTCTATCACATCCATCACTAAGGAAGTGTTCTCTCACATCCATCTCTAAGGAAGTGTTCTATCACATCCACCACTAAGGAAGTGTTCTATCACATCCATCACTAAGGAAGGGTTCTATCACATCCATCACTAAGGAAGTGTTCTATCACATCCATCACTAAGGAAGTGTTCTATCACATCCATCACCAAGGAAGTGTTCTGTTACATCCATCACTAAGGAAGTGTTCTATCACATCCATCACTAAGGAAGTGTTCTATCACATCCATCACGAAGGAAGTGTTCTGTTACATCCATCACTAAGGAAGTGTTCTATCACATCCATCACTAAGGAAGTGTTCTATCATATCCATCACGAAGGAAGTGTTCTGTTACATCCATCACTAAGGAAGTGTTCTATCACATCCATCACTAAGGAAGTGTTCTCTCACATCCATCACTAAGGAAGTATTCTGTTACATCCATTACTAAGGAAGTGTTCTCTCACATCCATCACTAAGGAAGTGTTCTATCACATCCATCACTAAGGAAGTGTTCTATCACATCCATCACTAAGGAACTGTTCTCTCACATCCATCACTAAGGAAGTGTTCTCTCACATCCATCACTAAGGAAGTGCTTTATCACATCCATCACTAAGGAAGTGTTCTCTCACATCCATCACTAAGGAAGTGTTCTATCACATCCATCACTAAGGAAGTGCTCTATCACATCCATCACTAAGGAAGTGTTCTATCACATCCATCACTAAGGAAGTGTTCTATCACATCCATCACTAAGGAAGTGTTCTCTCACATCCATCTCTAAGGAAGTGTTCTATCACATCCATCACTAAGGAAGTGTTCTATCACATCCATCACTAAGGAAGTGTTCTATCACATCCATCACTAAGGAAGTGTTCTATCACATCCATCACTAAGGAAGTGTTCTATCACATCCATCACTAAGGAAGTGTTCTGTTACATCCATCACTAAGGAAGTGTTCTATCACATCCATCACTAAGGAAGTGTTCTATCACATCCATCACTAAGGAAGTGTTCTGTTACATCCATCACTAAGGAAGTGTTCTATCACATCCATCACTAAGGAAGTGTTCTCTCACATCCATCACTAAGGAAGTGTTCTATCACATCCATCACTAAGGAAGTGTTCTATCACATCCATCACTAAGGAAGTATTCTGTTACATCCATCACTAAGGAAGTGTTCTCTCACATCCATCACTAAGGAAGTGTTCTATCACATCCATCACTAAGGAAGTGTTCTATCACATCCATCACTAAGGAAGTGTTCTATCACATCCATCACTAAGGAAGTGTTCTATCACATCCATCACTAAGGAAGTGTTCTATCACATCCAACACTAAAGAAGTGTTCTATCACAACCATCACTAAGGAAGTGTTCACTCACATCCATCACTAAGGAAGTGTTCTATCACATCCATCACTAAGGAAGTGTTCTATCACATTCTTCACTAAGGAAGTGTTCTATCACATCCATCACTAAGGAAGTGTTCTATCACATCCATCATTAAGGAAGTGTACCATCACATCCATCACTAAGGAAGTGTTCTATCACATCCATCACTAAGGAAGTGTTCTATCACATCCATCACTAAGGAAGTGTTCTATCACATCCATCACTAAGGAAGTATTCTGTTACATCCATCACTAAGGAAGTGTTCTCTCACATCCATCACTAAGGAAGTGTTCTATCACATCCATCACTAAGGAAGTGTTCTATCACATCCATCACTAAGGAACTGTTCTCTCACATCCATCACTAAGGAAGTGTTCTCTCACATCCATCACTAAGGAAGTGCTTTATCACATCCTTCACTAAGGAAGTGTTCTCTCACATCCATCACTAAGGAAGTGTTCTATCACATCCATCACTAAGGAAGTGCTCTATCACATCCATCACTAAGGAAGTGTTCTATCACATCCATCACTAAGGAAGTGTTCTATCACATCCATCACTAAGGAAGTGTTCTCTCACATCCATCTCTAAGGAAGTGTTCTATCACATCCACCACTAAGGAAGTGTTCTATCACATCCATCACTAAGGAAGTGTTCTATCACATCCATCACTAAGGAAGTGTTCTATCACATCCATCACTAAGGAAGTGTTCTATCACATCCATCACCAAGGAAGTGTTCTGTTACATCCATCACTAAGGAAGTGTTCTATCATATCCATCACTAAGGAAGTGTTCTATCACATCCATCACGAAGGAAGTGTTCTGTTACATCCATCACTAAGGAAGTGTTCTATCACATCCATCACTAAGGAAGTGTTCTATCACATCCATCACGAAGGAAGTGTTCTGTTACATCCATCACTAAGGAAGTGTTCTATCACATCCATCACTAAGGAAGTGTTCTCTCACATCCATCACTAAGGAAGTATTCTGTTACATCCATCACTAAGGAAGTGTTCTCTCACATCCATCACTAAGGAAGTGTTCTATCACATCCATCACTAAGGAAGTGTTCTATCACATCCATCACTAAGGAACTGTTCTCTCACATCCATCACTAAGGAAGTGTTCTCTCACATCCATCACTAAGGAAGTGCTTTATCACATCCATCACTAAGGAAGTGTTCTCTCACATCCATCACTAAGGAAGTGTTCTATCACATCCATCACTAAGGAAGTGTTCTATCACATCCATCACTAAGGAAGTGTTCTATCACATCCATCACTAAGGAAGTGTTCTATCACATCCATCACTAAGGAAGTGTTCTCTCACATCCATCTCTAAGGAAGTGTTCTATCACATCCACCACTAAGGAAGTGTTCTATCACATCCATCACTAAGGAAGTGTTCTATCACATCCATCACTAAGGAAGTGTTCTATCACATCCATCACCAAGGAAGTGTTCTGTTACATCCATCACTAAGGAAGTGTTCTATCACATCCATCACTAAGGAAGTGTTCTATCACATCCATCACGAAGGAAGTGTTCTGTTACATCCATCACTAAGGAAGTGTTCTATCACATCCATCACTAAGGAAGTGTTCTCTCACATCCATCACTAAGGAAGTGTTCTGTTACATCCATCACTAAGGATGTGTTCTATCACATCCATCACTAAGGAAGTCTTCTGTTACATCCATCACTAAGGAAGTGTTCTATCACATCCATCACTAAGGAAGTGTTCTGTTACATCCATCACTAAGGAAGTGTTCTATCACATCCATCACTAAGGAAGTGTTCTATCACATCCATCACTAAGGAAGTGTTCTCTCACATCCATCACTAAGGAAGTGTTCTGTTACATCCATCACCAAGGAAGTGTTCTATCACATCCATCACTAAGGAAGTGTTCTATCACATCCATCACTAAGGAAGTGTTCTCTCACATCCATCACTAAGGAAGTGTTCTGTTACATCCATCACCAAGGAAGTGTTCTATCACATCCATCACTAAGGAAGTGTTCTATCACATCCATCACTAAGGAAGTGTTCCGTCACATCCATCACTAAGGAAGTGTTCTTTCTACCCACAGATAGCAGAATGTGTTCTCATGGTTGACGTGGATTTAAAAGATGGTCTTGAAGAAATGGATAATCCACCAATCCCTACATCTGCTTTCCATTTCACAGCTATAAAGTGGACAAGACGCTGCTGTCAGTCTCTTTTTATTTATCACTTTGCTCTCTGCAGTAGCATGGAGAGTCATGTTGATAGGGATACCACTGGGATGATGGTCTATGTAGACAGTCATGACTACAGGGCTTTGCTTTCCACAGTAGCATGGAGAGTCATGTTAGGGATATATTACCACTGGGCTGATCGTCTATGTAGACAGTCATGACTAAAGGGCTTTGCTTTCTACAGTAGCATGGAGAGTCATGTTAGGGATATATTACCACTGGGCTGATCGTCTATGTAGACAGTCACGACTACATGGCTACTAAATGTCTACACTATCAGTTTCAATGCTTTCGGAATAGGGCAGACTTGTTTACGCTGTTGTGCGTTTTTGTTGCCGTTTTTACTTTGCTACCTGACGGTTTTTACTTTTTCATTACCGTATATTTTTACTTTTTCCCTCACTCAACTTTTTTTTTTCATTCAACTTTCCTACCCCGGAGGTTTTATCTGGACATGGTTCGTCAGGACTTCAAACAGCCGAAGCTAAGTAACATTAACATGATGCCTTCTAATTGCAGTCGTTGTACTCATAATATACAGGAGAACGATCGCCTTACGGCAAGGATAGCTGTGCTGCAAGCCCAGCTTCAGACGCAATCGTTAGGCAAGGGTCATTTCAGTGTAGGAAAGGATGAAACAGCGTCTGTGCCACCAGCAAGTACAGATAGTAACGTTAGTATAAACCCCCTCGCACGGTCCCCGCAGCCGGACATCTTTCTCATGGCTTCTGGAGGGAAACGCTGTAGGAATGCTCAACCGGTGTCGCTTATTCAGCCGACAGAAACTTTCAACCGGTTCTCCCCGTTAAGCGAGTCGGAGTCGGAGGCCGAGACTTCTCTGGTCTCTACTCCTCCCGTTACGGGGTCTGAGACGCCGACGGCTCCCACCATTAGCTCTGACAAATTGAAAACCCTAGTCATTGGCGACTCCATTACCCGCAGTATTAGACTTAAAACTAATCATCCAGCGATCATACACTGTTTACCAGGGGGCAGGGCTACCGACGTTAAGGCTAATCTAAAGACGGTGCTGGCTAAAGCTAAAACTGGCGAGTGTAGAGAGTATAGAGATATTGTTATCCACGTCGGCACCAACGATGTTAGGATGAAACAGTCAGAGGTCACCAAGCGCAATATAGCTTCAGCGTGTAAATCAGCTAGAAAGATGTGTCGGCATCGAGTAATTGTCTCTGGCCCCCTCCCAGTTAGGGGGAGTGATGAGCTCTACAGCAGAGTCTCAACTCAATCGCTGGATGAAAACTGTTTTCTGCCCCTCCCAAAAGATAGAATTTGTAGATAACTGGCCCTCTTTCTGGGATTCACCCACAAACAGGACCAAGCCTGGCCTGCTGAGGAGTGACGGACTCCATCCTAGCTGGAGGGGTGCTCTCATCTTATCTACGAACATAGACAGGGCTCTAACTCCTCTAGCTCCACAATGAAATAGGGTGCAGGCCAGGCAGCAGGCTGTTAGCCAGCCTGCCAGCTTAGTGGAGTCTGCCACTAGCACAGTTAGCGTAGTCAGCTCAGCTTTCCCCATTGAGACCGTGTCTGTGCCTCGATCTTGGTTGGGCAAAATTAAAAATGGCGGTGTTCGCTTCAGTAATCTTACTAGTATAAAGACCTCCTCCATTCCTGCCATTATTGAAAGAGATTGTGATACTTCACATCTCAAAATTGGGTTACTTAATGTTAGATCCCTCACTTCCAAGGCAGTTATAGTCAATGAACTAATCACTGATCATAATCTTGATGTGATTGGCCTGACTGAAACATGGCTTAAGCCTGATGAATTTACTGTGTTAAATGAGGCCTCACCCCCTGGTTACACTAGTGACCAAACCCCCCGTGCATCCGGCAAAGGCGGAGGTGTTGCTAACATTTACGATAGCAAATTTCAATTTACAAAAAAAAAAAACAATGACGTTTTCGTCTTTTGAGCTTCTAGTCATGAAATCTATGCAGCCTACTCAATCACTTTTTATAGCTACTGTTTACAGGCCTCCTGGGCCATATGCAGTGTTCCTTACTGAGTTCCCTGAATTCCTATCGGATCTTGTAGTCATAGCAGATAATATTCTAATTTTTGGTGACTTTAACATTCACATGGAAAAGTCCACAGACCCACTCCAAAAGGCTTTCGGAGCCATCATCGACTCAGTGGGTTTTGTCCAACATGTCTCTGGACCTACTCACTGCCACAGTCATACTCTGGACCTAGTTTTGTCCCATGGAATAAATGTTGTGGATCTTAATGTTTTTCCTCATAATCCTGGATTATCGGACCACCATTTTATTGCGTTTACAATTGCAACAAATAATCTGCTCAGACCCCAACCAAGGAAGATTAAAAGTCGTGCTATAAATTCTCAGACAACCCAAAGATTCCTTGATGCCCTTCCAGACTCCCTCTGCCTACCCAAGGACGTCAGAGGACAAGAATCAGTTAACCACCTAACCGAGGAACTCAATTCAACCTTGCGCAATACCCTAGATGCAGTTGCACCCCTAAAAATTAAAAACATCTGTCATAAGAAACTAGCTCCCTGGTATACAGAAAATACACGAGCTCTGAAGCAAGCTTCCAGAAAATTGGAACGGAAATGGCGCCACACTAAACTGGAAGTCTTCCGACTAGCTTGGAAAGACAGTACCGTGCAGTATCGAAGAGCCCTCACTGCTGCACGATCATCCTATTTTTCCAACTTAATTGAGGAAAATAAGAACAATCCGAAATTTCTTTTTGACACTGTCGCAAAGCTAACTAAAAAGCAGCATTCGCAAATGGAGGATGGCTTTCACTTCAGCAGTAATAAATTTATGAACTTTTTTGAGGAAAAGATCATGATCATTAGAAAGCAAATTACGGACTCCTCTTTAAATCTGGGTATTCCTCCAGGGCTTCATTGTCCAGAGTCTGCACAACTCTGCCAGGACCCTGGCTCAAGGGAGATACTAAAGTGTTTTAGTACTATATCTCTTGACACAATGATGAAAATAATCATGGCCTCCAAACCCTCAAGCTGCATACTGGACCCTATTCCAACTAAACTACTGAAAGAGCTGCTTCCTGTGCTTGGCCCTCCTATGTTGAACATAATAAACGGCTCTCTATCCACCGGATGTGTACCAAGCTCACTAAAAATGGCAGTAATAAAGCCTCTCTTGAAAAAGCCGAATCTTGACCCAGAAATTATAAAAAACTATCGGCCTATATCGAATCTTCCATTCCTCTCAAAAATTTTAGAAAAAGTTGTTGCGCAGCAACTCACTGCCTTCCTGAAGACAAACAATGTATACGAAACGCTTCAGTCTGGTTTTAGACCCCATCATAGCACTGAGACTGCACTTGTGAAGGTGGTAAATGACCTTTTAATGACGTCAGACCGAGGCTCTGCATCTGTCCTCGTGCTCCTAGATCTTAGTGCCGCTTTTGATACCATCGATCACCACATTCTTTTGGAGAGATTGGAAACCCAAATTGGTCTACATGGACAAGTTCTGGCCTGGTTTAGATCTTATCTGTCGGAAAGATATCAGTTTGTCTCTGTGAATGGTTCGTCCTCTGACAAATCAATTGTAAATTTCGGTGTTCCTCAAGGTTCCGTTCTAGGACCACTATTGTTTTCACTATATATTTTACCTCTTGGGGATGTCATTCGAAAACATAATGTTAAATTTCACTGCTATGCGGACGACACACAGCTGTACATTTCAATGAAACATGGTGAAGCCCCAAAATTGCCCTCGCTAGAAGCCTGTGTTTCAGACATAAGGAAGTGGATGGCTGCAAATTTTCTACTTTTAAACTCGGACAAAACAGAGATGCTTGTCCTAGGTCCCAAGAAACAAAGAGATCTTCTGTTGAATCTGACAATTAATCTGGATGGTTGTACAGTCGTCTCAAATAAAACTGTGAAGGACCTCGGCGTTACTCTGGACCCTGATCTCTCTTTTGAAGAACATATCAAGACTGCTTCAAGGACAGCTTTTTTCCATCTACGTAACATTGCAAAAATCAGAAACTTTCTGTCCAAAAATGACGCAGAAAAATTAATCCATGCTTTTGTTACTTCTAGGCTCGACTACTGCAATGCTCTACTTTCCGGCTACCCGGATAAAGCACTAAACAAACTTCAGTTAGTGCTAAATACGGCTGCTAGAATCCTGACTAGAACCAAAAAATTTGATCATATTACTCCAGTGCTAGCTTCCCTACACTGGCTTCCTGTTAAGGCAAGGGCTGATTTCAAGGTTTTACTGCTAACCTACAAAGCATTACATGGGCTTGCTCCTACCTATCTTTCCGATTTGGTCCTGCCGTACATACCTACACGTACGCTACGGTCACAAGACGCAGGCCTCCTAATTGTCCCTAGAATTTCTAAGCAAACGGCTGGAGGTAGGGCTTTCTCCTATAGAGCTCCATTTTTATGGAATGGTCTGCCTACCCATGTGAGAGACGCAGACTCAGTCTCAACCTTTAAGTCTTTACTGAAGACTTATCTCTTCAGTAGGTCCTATGATTAAGTATAGTCTGGCCCAGGAGTGTGAAGGTGAACGGAAAGGCTGGAGCAACGAACCGCCCTTGCTGTCTCTGCCTTGTCGGTTCCCCTCTTCCCACTGGGATTCTCTGCCTCTAACCCTTTTACAGGGGCTGAGTCACTGACTTACTGGTGTTCTTCCATGCCGTCCATGGGAGGGGTGCGTCACTTGAGTAGGTTGAGCCACTGACGTGGTCTTCCTGTCTGGGTTGGCGCCCCCCCCTTGGGTTTTGCCGTGGCAGACATCTTTGTGGGCTATACTCGGCCTTGTCTTCGGACGGTAAGTTGGTGGTTGTAGATATCCCTCTAGTGGTGTGGGGGCTGTGCTTTGGCAAAGTGGGTGGGGTTATATCCTGCCTGTTTGGCCCTGTCCGGGGGTATCATCGGATGGGGCCACAGTGTCTTCTGATCCCTCCTGTCTCAGCCTCCAGTATTTATGCTGCAGTAGTTTATGTGTCGGGGGGCTAGGGTCAGTCTGTTACATCTGGAGTATTCTCTTGTCTTATCCAGTGTCCTGTGTGAATGTAAATATGCTCTCTCTAATTCTCTCTTTCTTTCTCTCTTTCTCTCGGAGGACCTGAGCCCTAGGACTACCTGGCATGATGACTCCTTGCTGTCCCCAGTCCACCTGGCCATGCTGCTGCTCCAGTTTCAACTGTTCTGCCTGCGGCTACGGAACCCTGACCTGTTCACCGGACGTGCTTGTTGCACCCTCGACAATTACTATGATTATTATTATTTGACCATGCTGGTCATTTACGAACATTTTAACATCTTGACCATGTTCTGTTATAATATCCACCCGGCACAGCCAGAAGAGGACTGGCCACCCCTCATAGCCTGGTTCCTCTCTAGGTTTCTTCCTAGGTTTTTGGCCTTTCTCAGGAGTTTTTCCTAGGGAGTTTTTCCCAGCCACCGTGCTTCTTTCACATGCATTGCTTGCTGTTTGGGGTTTTAGGCTGGGTTTCTGTACAGCACTTTGAGATTTCAGCTGATGTACGAAGGGCTATATAAATAAATTTGATTTGATTTTGATTTGATTTGATTTGATTTGATTTATTCCATTGTCTTTTATAGCTTGTCAATGATACAGAGGTCACTGAGAGAGGGAAGGATGAGTTATGGTCCTCTGAAACCCTGAGAGAGAGAGAGGGAGGGAGAGAGAGGGGGAGAGAGAGGGGGAGAGAGAGGGGGGAGAGAGAGGGAGAGAGAGAGGGAGAGAGAGGGGGAGAGAGAGGGGGAGAGAGAGAGGGAGAGAGAGAGGGAAAGAGAGGGGGAGAGAGAGAGGGAGGGGCCTTCTATGCCATCAAAAGGAACATAAAAATCGACATACAAATTAGGATCTGTCTAAAAATACTTCAATACAGTTATTGAACCCATTGCCCTATATAGTTGTGAGGTCTGGGGTCCGCTCACCAACCAAGAATTCACAAAATGGGACGAACACCAAATCGAGACTCCACATGCCGAATTCTGCTAAAACATCCTCTGTGTACAACATAAAACACCAAATAATGCAGAGCAGAATTAGGACGATACAGAATAATTATCAAAATCAAGAAAAGAGACGTTAAATTCTACAACCATCTAAAAGGAAGTGATTCCCAAACCTTCCATAGCAAAGCCATCACCTACAGAGAGATGAACCTGGAGAAGAGTCCCCTAAGCAAGCTGGTCCTGGGGCTCTGTTCACAAACACAAACAGACCCCACAGAGCCTCAGGACAGCAACACAACCAGACCCCACAGAGCCCCAGGACAGCAACGCAATTAGACCCAAACAAATAATGAAAAAACTAAAAGATAATTACTTGACACATTGGAAAGAATTAACAAAAAAACAGAGCAAACGAGAATGCTATTTGGTCCTAAACAGAGAGAACACAGTGGCAGAATACCTGACCACTGTGACTGACCCAAACTTAAGGAAAGCTTTGACTATGTACAGACTCAGTGAGCATAGCCTTGCTATTGAGAAAGTCTGCTGTAGGCAAATCAAATCAAATCAAATGTATTTATATAGTCCTTCTTGCATCAGCTGATGTCACAAAGTGCTGTACAGAAACCCAGCCCAAAACCCCCAAACAGCAAGCAATGCAGGTGTAGAAGCACGGTGGCTAGGAAAAACTCCCTAGAAAGGCCAAAACCTAGGAAGAAACCTAGAGAGGAACCAGGCTATGAGGGGTGGCCAGTCCTCTTCTGGCTGTGCCGGGTGGATATTATAACAGAACATGGCCAAGATGTTCAAATGTTCATAAATGACCAGCATGGTCAAATAATAATAATCATAGTGGTTGTCGAGGTTGCAACAAGTCAGTAACACAAGAGTAAGTGTCAGTTGGCTTTTTCATAGCCGATCTTTGAGAGTATCTCTACCGCTCCTGCTGTCTCCAGAGAGTTGAAAACAGCAGGTCTGGGACAGGTAGCACGTCCGGTGAATAGGTCAGGGTTCCAGCAGGTCTGGGACAGCAGTTCTGGGACAGGTAGCACGTCCGGTGAACAGGTCAGGGTTCCATAGTTGCAGGCAGAACAGTTGGAACTGGAGCACCAGCACGGCCAGGTGAACTGGGGACAGCAAGGAGTCATCAAGCCAGGTAGTCCTGAGGCATGGTCCTAGGGCTCAGGTCCTCCGAGAGAGAGAGAGAAAGAAAGAAAGAGAAAGAGAGAATTAGAGAGAGCATATTTAAATTCACACAGGACACCGGAAAAGACAAGAGAAATACTCCAGATGTGACAGACTGACCCTAGCCCCCCGACACATAAATTACTGCAGCATAAATACTGGAGGCTGAGACAGGAGGGGTCAGGAGACACTGTGGCCCCATCCGATAAAACCCCCGGACAGGGCCAAACAGGTAGGATATAACCTCACCCACTTTGCCAAAGCACAGCCTCCACACCACTGGAGGGATATCTCCAACCACCAACATACCATCCCGGGACAAGGCCGAGTATAGCCCACAAAGATCTCCGCCACGGCAGACCTGGCTCAAGAGATGACTGACAGGCTATGTGCAACACTGCCCACAAAATGAGGTGGAAACTGAGCTGCACTTTCTAACCTCCTGCCAAATGTAGGACCATATTAGAGACACATATTTCCCTCAGATTACACAGATCCACAAAGAATTAGAAAACAAACCCAATTTTGATGAACTCCCATATCTACTGGGTGAAATACTACAGTGTTCCATCACAGCAGCAAGATATGTGACCTGTTGCCATAAGAAAAGGTCAACCAGTGAAGAACAAACACCATTGTAAATACAACCCATATTTATGTTGATTTATTTTTTCACTTTACATAGATATAATATGACATTTGAAATGTCTTTATTCTGTTGGAACTTCTGTGAGTGTAATGTTTTTTATTGTTTATTTAACTTTTTTTATTATCTACTTCACTTGCTTTGGCAATGTTAACACATGTTTCCCATGCCAATAAAGCCCTTGAATTGAATTGATTTGAGAGGGAAAGAGAGAGAGAAAGAGAGAGAGAGAGAGATAGAGAGAGAGCGTAAGAGAGAGAGAGAGATGGAGAGAGAGAGATAGAGAGAGATTAAGAGAGAGCGAGAGATGGAGAGAAAGAGAGAGAGAAAGAGAGGGAGAGAGCGAGCGAGAGAAAAAGAGAGAGAGAG
Source organism: Salmo trutta (assembly GCF_901001165.1). Taxonomy (NCBI): domain Eukaryota; kingdom Metazoa; phylum Chordata; class Actinopteri; order Salmoniformes; family Salmonidae; genus Salmo; species Salmo trutta. The sequence continues at coordinate 2,397,571 of NW_021823115.1, read as the reverse complement.
AGAGACAGACAGAGAGGGAGAGAGAGATAGAGAGACAGCGTGAGAGAGAGAGAGATGGAGAGAGAGAGATAGAGAGAGATTAAGAGAGAGCGAGAGATGGAGAGATAGAGAGAGAGAAAGAGAGGGAGAGAGAGAGAGAGAAAAAGAGAGAGAGAGAGAGAGAGAGAGAAAAAGAGAGAGAGAGAGACCATGGGGTTGGTAGGAAAACAAAAACAGGCTTTCTGATAACTGACTGCAAAATGATCTGTCTGAGACGTTCCTCCATCCCTCCATCCCTCCATCCCTCATCCCTCCATCCCTCCATCCCTCCATCCCTCTATCCCTCCATCCCTCCATCCCTCCATCCCTCCATCCCTCCATCCCTCCATCCCTCCATTCCTCCATCCCTCCATTCCTCCATCCCTCCATCCCTCCATCCCTCCATCCCTCCATCCCTCCATTCCTCCACCCCTCCATCCCTCCATCCCTCCATCCCTCCATCCCTCCATCCCTCCATTCCTCCCCTCCATTCCTCCATCCCTCCATCCCTCCATCCCCCATCCCTCCATTCATCCATCCCTCCATCCCTCCATCCATCCCTCCATCCTTCCCTCCATACCTCCATCCCTCCCTCCATTCCTCCATCCCTCCATCCCTCCATCCCTCCATTCCTCCATTCATCTCTCCATCCCTCCATCCCTCCATCCCTCCCTCCATTCCTCCCTCCATCCCTCCATCCCTCCATTCATCCATTCCTCCATCCCTCCATCCCTCCATCCCTCCATTCATCCATCCCTCCATACCTCCATTCCTCCATCCCTCCATCCCTCCATCCCTCCATTCATCCATCCCTCCACCCCTCCCTCCATCCATCCCTCCATCCTTCCCTCCATTCCTCCATCCCTCCATCCCTCCATCCCTCCACCCCTCCATCCCTCCATCCATCCCTCCATCCCTCATCCCTCCATCCCTCCATCCCTCCATTCCTTTATCCCTCTATCCCTCCATCCCTCCATCCCTCCATCCCTCCACCCCTCCATCCCTCTATCCCTCCATCCCTCCATCCATCCCTCCATCCCTCCACCCCTACACCCCTCCATCTCTCCATCCCTCCATCCCTCCATCCCTCCATCCATCCATCCCTCCATCCCTCCATCCCTCCATCTCTCCATCCCTCCATCCCTCCATCCCTCCATCTCTCCATCCCTCCATCCATCCATCTCTCCATCCCTCCATCTCTCCATCCCTCCATCCCTCCACCCCTCCATCCCTCCATCCACCCCTCCATCCATCCATCCCTCCATCCCTCCATCCCTCCCTCCATCCCTCCATCCACCCCTCCACCTCTCCATCCCTCCATTCCTCCATCCCTCCATCCCTCCCTCCATCCCTCCATCTCTCCATCCCTCCATCCCTCCATCCCTCCATCCCTCCATTCCTCCATTCATCTCTCCATCCCTCCATCCCTCCATCCCTCCCTCCATTCCTCCCTCCATCCCTCCATCCCTCCACCCCTCCATCCCTCCCTCCATTCCTCCATCCATCCCTCCATCTCTCCATCCCTCCATCCCTCCATCCCTCCCTCCCTCCATCCCTCCCTCCCTCCCTCCATCCCTCCCTCCATCCCTCCATCCATCCCTCCATCTCTCCATCCCTCCATCCCTCCATCCCTCCATCCCTCCATTCCAGCCTGAATAACCAAGTAGCTGTGGTGTGTTGCTGGAAGTTGAATCACACATGGCTCAAAGCAGTTCTTTAACTGGCAGTCAGACCATCCATTCCTCTTTCTAGGGATTACTCTGAGGAATGTGTTTACTGTTTCTCTCTCCATGAAGGATATATGGAGATCACACGCTATAGCACCACTCATAGCCTGGTTTGAAATTCTAAAAAGATGGAGAAAACTATATTGTCCTTTTGAGGCAGACGGATGCCTTCCATTTAGACCTCACCATGACTGTCATAGTAATCTGATATGACAAATTCACAGACAGTGGATCAGCTACCAGTGGAGAAAGCTAAGCGGTTAATATTTGTTGATGTTGCTTTTATCTAGCAGGCTTGTGTCCCCTGGCTGTGGTTACCTTGGCGATGAGAAGAGAAGCGTTTTTTTCTTCCTCTCTGCTGTTCATAAATGCCGAGGAGATTCTCCCTCCTCTAACTACGGGTGCCGGCGGCCTGCTCATCATTTTGTACGCTGTCAAAATCTTTGATGTTCCCCAACTCTTGATGTCAGGCTATGAAAAATGCTTAGCTCAATTTAAGCCTCTCGCAAAAAAAAAATTATATAAAAAAATAAATAAATTGAGCTAACAACTGTAATTAAATCATTAAATTCTTGTCTCCGCTTCACAGAGCAGAGAGAAAATTAACTCCCAGCCAACCTCATTTTCTACTTGAACATGAAATAATGTTTTTTTTATTTTTTTTCTCCTATAATTACAAAGCTAACATCTGATAGAGTCAGCATCCAGGGGGGGATTACCACATGCATGAGTATTAGACCTCATTACCAGCTTGACTGCTAAATTATTACATCTTGTAATTGGATGGTGAGATTTCTACTCAGATTGGCTGGGTTTCTGGAAGATTGTAATTACAGGCTTGGTTGGTTTGCTACTTATCGTAACTTCGCAGAGAAAAAAAACAACTGGCAAAATGAAATGAGCATTTCATTAACCTATCGCCTTATCATGGGAAAACCTGTGTAACGTTCATGTATGCATTAACATAAATAGGATCATTCATTTCTGAGCCAGATAGGCTGGGGCTGTGTGAGGCTGGGGCTGTGTGAGGCTGGCGCTGTGTGAGGCTGGGGCTGGGGCTGTGTGAGGCTGGGGCTGTGTGAGGCTGGGGCTGTGTGAGGCTGGGGCTGTGTGAGGCTGGGGCTGTGTGAGGCTATAGGCTGGGACTGTGTGAGGCTAGAGGCTGGGGCTGTGTGAGGCTGGGGCTGTGTGAGGCTATAGGCTGGGGCTGTGTGAGGCTAGAGGCTGGGGCTGTGTGAGGCTACAGGCGGGGGTGTGTGAGGCTATAGGCTTGGGCTGTGTGAGGCTAGAGGCTGGGGCTGTGTGAGGCTGGGGCTGTGTGAGACTGGGGCTGTGTGAGGCTGGGGCTGTGTGAGGCTGTAGGCTGGGGCTGTGTTGAGGCTATAGGCTGGGGCTGTGTGAGGCTGTAGGCTGGGGCTGTGTGAGGCTACAGGCGGGGGTGTGTGAGGCTATAGGCTTGGGCTGTGTGAGGCTAGAGGCTGGGACTGTGTGAGGCTAGAGGCTGGGGCTGTGTGAGGCTATAGGCTTGGGCTGTGTGAGGCTAGAGGCTGGGGCTGTGTGAGGCTATAGGCTGGGGCTGTGTGAGGCTGTAGGCTGGGGCTGTGTGAGGCTGTAGGCTGGGGCTGTGTGAGGCTAGAGGCTGGGGCTGTGTGAGGCTAGAGGCTGGGACTGTGTGAGGCTAGAGGCTGGGGCTGTGTGAGGCTATAGGCTGGGGCTGTGTGAGGCTGTAGGCTGGGGCTGTGTGAGGCTGTAGGCTGGGGCTGTGTGAGGCTGTAGGCTGGGGGGGAGGGAGCGAGGAGTGGCCAAGCATTCATTTTCTCTGAGTTGATTTAACCTTCATAATCCACGCTGATGGGGAAAACATAATGAATGAGTTGTCTATTTTACACGGATGAACTCAATACATCTATTACTGAAAGACTAACTGAGTGTGAAAGTGGTCATTTGACGAGAGGCAGGGTGCGGAGTCTGTAAGCCCACAGAGAGAGAGTCCTCTCTCTCTCTCTCTCTCTCTCGTTGTTCCTCTCAGTGTTAACAGAATCCCAGCTCTGTTCCTGCTCAAACACAACAGCAGCTGGAGACTGGATGCCCACAGAGATAACCTTCTCACACAATGACGCTGTGGGATCGATGGCGGGTTGATGGGCGCTCACACAAAGGAGAGGAGCGGAGTGGGAGAGAGTTGTGACACACTGGCAGGGGGGTTGGGAGTGGGGGGGGGGAGAGGAGCGGAGTGGGAGAGTGTTGTGACACACTGGCAGGGGGGGTGTGAGTGGGGAGGTGGGGGGGGGATAAAATTGTACAATTACTGAGCGAACACAATTTTTCTTTCTTTATCAAGAGATTTCACGGTGTGGCCAATGTGTTGGCAGCCCAGCTGACAGTCACTAATGACAGTTCTACTCTGGTCCAATCAGCAGGCCTCGTCAGATGTTTGCTATTAAACCTCATTGTGGGGTGAGTTTTTTTCAGCTGGGATCAATGTGATTTATTAACATGGTGCTGAACTGCTGAACCAGGGCTGAAACCTGCCACCCCTACAGCAGTACCTCCCAGTCCCCAGTCCATCCCCAGTCCATCCCCAGTCCAACCCCAGTCTGTCCCCAGTCCATCCCCAGTCCCCAGTCCATTCCCAGTCCATCCCCAGTCCATCCCCAGTCCCCAGTCCATCCCCAGTCCAACCCCAGGCCATCCCCAGTCCAACCCCAGTCCAACCCCAGTCTGTCCCCAGTCCCCAGTCCATCCCCAGTCCATCCCCAGTCCATCCCCATCCCCAGTCCCCAGTCCCCAGTCCATCCCCAGTCCCCAGTCCCCAGTCCATCCCCAGTCCAACCCCAGTCTGTCCCCAGTCCCCAGTCCATCCCCAGTCCATCCCCAGTCCATCCCCATCCCCAGTCCCCAGTCCCCAGTCCATCCCCAGTCCATCCCCAGTCTAACCCCAGTCCAACCCCAGTCCCCAGTCCATCCCCAGTCCATCCCCAGTTCCCAGTCCATCCCCAGTCCACAGTCCATCCCCAGTCTATCCCCAGTCTAACCCCAGTCTGACCCCAGTCTAGCCCCAGTCCATCCCCAGTGCATCTCCAGTCCAACCCCAGTTTATCCCCAGTCCAACCCCAGTCTATCTCCAGTCTAACCCCAGTCCATCCCCAGTCCAACCCCAGTCCATCCCCAGTCAGTCTCCATGCTGTATAACTCATTAAATCCTAAGTGAATTTGACTGCTGAACTGCTGAACTGCTGAACCAGGGCTGAAACCTGCCACCCCTACAGCAGTACCTCCCAGTCCCCAGTCCATCCCCAGGCCAACCCCAGTCCCCAGTCCATCCCCAGTCCCCAGTCCATCCCCAGTCCATCCCCAGTCCAACCCCAGTCTGTCCCCAGTCCATCCCCAGTCCCCAGTCCATTCCCAGTCCATCCCCAGTCCATCCCCAGTCCCCAGTCCATCCCCAGTCCAACCCCAGTCCATCCCCAGTCCATCACCAGGGTAACCCCAGTCCCCAGTCCATCCCCAGGTCCCAGTCTATCCCCAGTCCATCCCCAGTCCATCCCCAGTCCAACCCCAGTCCATCCCCAGTCCATCCCCAGTCCCCAGTCCATTCCCAGTCCATCCCCAGTCCATCCCCAGTCCCCAGTCCATCCCCAGTCCAACCCCAGGCCATCCCCAGTCCAACCCCAGTCCAACCCCAGTCTGTCCCCAGTCCCCAGTCCATCCCCAGTCCATCCCCAGTCCATCCCCATCCCCAGTCCCCAGTCCCCAGTCCATCCCCAGTCCCCAGTCCCCGGTCCATCCCCAGTCCATCCCCAGTCCATCCCCAGTCCAACCCCAGTCTGTCCCCAGTCCCCAGTCCATCCCCAGTCCATCCCCAGTCCATCCCCATCCCCAGTCCCCAGTCCCCAGTCCATCCCCAGTCCATCCCAGGTCCATCCCCAGTCCATCCCCAGTCCCCAGTCCATCCCCAGTCCATCCCCAGTCTAACCCCAGTCCAACCCCAGTCCCCAGTCCATCCCCAGTCCATCCCCAGTTCCCAGTCCATCCCCAGTCCACAGTCCATCCCCAGTCTATCCCCAGTCTAACCCCAGTCTGACCCCAGTCTATCCCCAGTCCATCCCCAGTGCATCTCCAGTCCAACCCCAGTCCATCCCCAGTCCAACCCCAGTCTATCTCCAGTCTAACCCCAGTCCATCCCCAGTCCAACCCCAGTCCATCCCCAGTCAGTCTCCATGCTGTATAACTCATTAAATCCTAAGTGAATTTGACTGCTGAACTGCTGAAACAGGGCTGAAACCTGCCACCCCTACAGCAGTACCTCCCAGTCCCCAGTCCATCCCCAGGCCAACCCCAGTCCCCAGTCCATCCCCAGTCCCCAGTCCATCCCCAGTCCATCCCCAGTCCAACCCCAGTCTGTCCCCAGTCCATCCCCAGTCCCCAGTCCATTCCCAGTCCATCCCCAGTCCATCCCCAGTCCCCAGTCCATCCCCAGTCCAACCCCAGTCCATCCCCAGTCCATCACCAGGGTAACCCCAGTCCCCAGTCCATCCCCAGTCCAACCCCAGTCTGTCCCCAGTCCATCCCCAGTCCCCAGTCCATCCCCAGTCCATCCCCAGGTCCCAGTCTATCCCCAGTCCATCCCCAGTCCATCCCCAGTCCAACCCCAGTCCATCCCCAGTCCATCCCCAGTCCCCAGTCCAACCCCAGTCCATCCCCAGTCCAACCCCAGTCCATCCCCAGTCCCCAGTCCCCAGTCCATCCCCAGTCCATCCCCAGTCCAACCCCAGTCCATCCCCAGTCCATCCCCAGTCCCCAGTCTAACCCCAGTCCATCCCCAGTCCAACCCCAGTCCATCCCCAGTCCAACCCCAGTCCATCTCCAGTCTAACCCCAGGCCATCCCCAGTCCAACCCCAGTCCATCCCCAGTCAGTCTCCATGCTGTATAACTCATTAAATCCTAAGTGAATTTGACGTACTGTGTTCTCATCTGGGCCCCGTAACCAGGTGGTCCAGAAGGGAAACTAACTGTTCTCAGGCACAACATCCATGATGTGAATACAAACTGCACTCAATGGTAGCTATAGGTCCACACATCATAGAGGAATCAAGACCTGGCAACAAACGGAGAAACATTTGAAGTCGGGGCACTTTTAAGTCCATGGGGCCTGAGTATGAACTAGAATGGACCTTAGTCCTTTTGGGTAGAGCTGTTGTTGTTTTCTCTGTTCGGATGGAGTAATGTCTACCTAATTAATTTCTAAGTATTTAATTTGTTCAGAAGGCTTATAATGATGCGTTGATAACCTGACCTCCATGATAACCTGATAACCTCCATGATAACCTGACCTCCATGATAACCTGATAACCTCCATGATAACCTGAACTCCATGATAACCTGATAACCTCCATGATAACCTGATAACCTCCATGATAACCTGATAACCTCCATGATAACCTGATAACCTCCATGATAACCTGATAACCTCCATGATAACCTGATAACCTGATAACCTCCATGGTAACCTGATAACCTCCATGATAACCTGATAACCTCCATGATAACCTGATAACCTCCATGATAACCTGATGACCTCCATGATAACCTGATGACCTCCATGATAACCTGATAACCTCCATGATAACCTGATAACCTCCATGATAACCTGATAACCTCCATGATAACCTGATGATCTCCATGATAACCTGATAACCTCCATGATAACCTGATGACCTCCATGATAACCTGATAACCTCCATGATAACCTGACCTCCATGATAACCTGACCTCCATGATAACCAGATAACCTCCATGATAACCTGATGACCTCCATGATAACCTGATAACCTCCATGATAACCTGATGACCTCCATAATAACCTGATAACCTCCATGATAACCTGACCTCCATGGTAACCTGATAACCTCCATGATAACCTGATGACTTCCATGATAACCTGATAACCTCCATGATAACCTGATGACCTCCATGATAACCTGATAACCTCCATGATAACCTGATGACCTCCATGATAACCTGATAACCTCCATGATAACCTAATAACCTCCATGATAACCTGATAACCTCCATGATAACTTGATAACCTCCATGATAACCTGATAACCTCCATTCATGAAACCCACCAGCTGCTGATATGGGGCCTTATCATACCTTTCTCTGTTACACTCATTGTTACAGGAAGCATGAAACACTTCATATTTATTTTACCCGATTCACATTAACCTTTTTTTTTTAATCTGTGGGTTTAAACAAATATTACAGAATTTCACAAATGTAAAAATAAATCATTGATTGAGTATTGTAGATAACAATATGCCTTCCAGGCCCCAAGTTGTGCAGCTTTAACCATCTAATAGGCTGTTATCAATGAAACATCACATTGAGGTACGGAGCGTTCCATTGGCCAGCTAGGAGGAAAGGTGACACCCACTGACAACTGCATGACGTTAAATAAATGTTAACTATTTGGTTGTGATAGCATCACCTCTTGAAGAGCATAGTCAGAACTACACATCATTCCATTATTCCATTCAAAACAATTGCTCACGTTGAATTGGATATTTGAGTGAAATAAAACAAGTAAACTATTCCTGACCTGTATGAGTGGTTTAGGTTCGTTTCACATCGTTTGTGGGCTCTGCCTGTCAAGCAGCAGAAGGCCGCATTTACCGATGTACTGTTAGCCGATCATGTTCACTTTGCAAGCTACCGGTGGAAACTTGGTACAGTTGGCTAAACATAGTGCTAAGTTGACCTAATGTTATTGTTTTCTCCAACCAACGTAGGCCTAAGGTTAAGGTAGGACTAATGTTATCGTAGGACTAATGTTAACGTAGGACTAATGTTATCGTAGGACTAATGTTATCGTAGGACTAATGTTAACGTAGGACTAATGTTAACGTAGGACTAATGTTATTGTTTTCTCCAACCAACGTAGGACTAATGTTAATGAAGGACTAATGTTAACGTAGAACTAATGTTATCGTAGGACTAATGTTAACGTAGTACTGATGTTAACGTAGGACTAATGTTAACGTAGAACTAATGTTATTGTTTTCTCCAACCAACGTTGGACTAATGTTAACGTAGGACTAATGTTAACGTAGAACTAATGTTATCGTAGGACTAATGTTAACGTAGGACTAATGTTAACGTAGGACTAATGTTAACGTAGGACTAATGTTATCGTAGGACTAATGTTAACGTAAGACTAACGTTAATGTAGGACTAATGTTAACGTAGGACTAATGTTAACGTAGGACTAATGTTAACGTAGGCCAACTAATGTAGGCCTAATGTTAACGTAGGACTAATGTTAACGTAGGACTAATGTTAACGTAGGACTAATGTTAATGTAGGACTAATGTTATTGTAGGTCTACCTAGTGAAGATAGACAACATGGTCCCATTTCAAACATGAGTTTTAACAGTGTTTAATCCTGATTTCTGCCGACAGACATGATAGGCTACATTGATTTATGGGCCACATCAATATGCTAACTGGTTAATAACATGTTAATATAGCTGTTAATAACATGTTAATATAGCTAGTTAATAACATGTTAATATAGCTAGTTAATAACATGTTAATATAGCTAGTTAATAACATGTTAATATTTAGCAGGATGCGGCTAGTTAATAACATGTTAATATAGCTGGTTAATAACATGTTAATATAGCTAGTTAATAACATGTTAATTTAGCTAGTTAATAACATGTTAATATAGCTAGTTAATAACATGTTAATATAGCTACTTAATAACATGTTAATATTTAGCAGGATGCGGCTAGTTAATAACATGTTAATATAGCTAGTTAATAACATGTTAATATAGCTATAACATGTTAATATAGCTAGTTAATAACATGTTGATATAGCTGGTTAAATATGTCTTAATATAGCTAGTTAATAACGTGTTAATATACCTAGTTATTATCATGTTATTATAGCTAGTTAATTTCATGTTATTATAGCTAGTTAATAACATGTTAATAGAGCTAGTTAAAAACATGTTAATATAGCTAGTTAATATCATGTTAATATAGCTAGTTAATAACATGTTAATATAGCTAGTTAATAACATGTTAATATAGCTATAACATGTTAATATAGCTGTTAATAACATGTTAATATAGCTAGTTAATAAAATGTTAATATAGCTAGTTAATAACATGTTAACATAGCTAGTTAATAACATGTTAACATAAGTAGTTAATAACATGTTAATATAGCTATAACATGTTAATATAGCTAGTTAATAACATGTTAACATAGGTAGTTAATAACATGTTAATATAGCTATAACATGTTAATATAGCTGTTAATAACATGTTAATATAGCTAGTTAATAAAATGTTAATATAGCTAGTTAATAACATGTTAATATAGCTAGTTAATAACATGTTAATATAGCTAGTTAATAACATGTTAATGTAGCTGGTTAATAACATGTTAATATAGCTAGTTAATAACATGTTAATAAAGCTAGTTAATAACATGTTAATATAGCTAGTTAATAACATGTTAATATAGCTATAACATGTTAACACAGCTAGTTAATAACATGTTAACATAGGTAGTTAATAACATGTTAATATAACTGGTTAATAACATGTTAATATAGCTAGTTAATAACATGTTAATATAGCTAGTTAATAACATGTTAATATAGCTGGTTAATAACATCTTAATATAGCTAGTTAATAACATGTTAATATAACTAGTTAATAACATGTTAACATAGCTAGTTAATAACATGTTAATATAGCTATAACATGTTAATATAGCTGGTTAGTAACATGTTAATATAGCTGGTTAATTATGTGTTAATATAGCTAGTTAATAACATGTTAATATAGCTAGTTAACAACTTGTTAATATAGCTTTAACATGTTAATATAGCTAGTTAATAACATGTTAATATAGCTAGTTAATAACATGTTAATATAGCTAGTTAATAACATGTTAATATAGCTGGTTAATAACATGTTAATATAGCTAGTTAATAAAATGTTAATATAGCTAGTTAATAACATGTTAATGTAGCTAGTTAATAACATGCTAATATAGCTAGTTAATAACATGTTAATGTAGCTGGTTAATAACATGTTAATATAGCTAGTTAATAACATGTTAATATAGCTAGTTAATAACATGTTAATATAGCTAGTTAATAGCGTGTTAATATACCTGTTAAAAACATGTTAATATAGCTAGTTAATATCAGGTTATTATAGCTACTTAACAAGATAGCTATCAGATGATAAACTAGATTGGCTAACTTTGCATAAACTAGATGGCTAACTTTACATAAACTAGATGGCTAACTTTACATAAACTAGATGGCTAACTTTACATAAACTAGATGGCTAACTTTACATAAACTAGATGGCTAACTTTACATAAACTAGATGGCTAACTTTACCAGGATGAGGCTAGTTAATAACATGTTATAATAGCTGGTTAAGTGCTTGCAAGTAAGCATTTCATTATAAGCTGAAATGTATTCGGCGCATGTGACAAATACAATTTGATTTGATTTGATGTCACGCTCTTTCCAAAAGACTTTGATGAAGCAATCTGAGTTAAGCATTGTTTTCTTAACTAGCTAGCTAGCCGCATGTCCAACGGACAAGATACCCTCACATATACATGACAAATGATCAATTGCTCATTAAAAGCGTGCAGATACTTGCTGTATAACTGTGATGATAGCGCTAACTGTGGAATAATCACATATGTGTAGTTCTGACTATGCTCTTCAAGAGGTGAAGATATTACAACCAAATAGTTATAGAAAACGGCAAGTAGTAGTCAATGGTTTCACTGGAATTGTGGGTTTCCTTTCCCACCAGCAGCCACATCGAACACTCCGCACCGGACCGGGACGTTTTATTGATAATGACCTATATTGGGTAATATTTGTTTACCATAATTCACAGTTTACCATTTATTATTTATAATGTTGAATCCCATCATCATGATTTATAATGTTGAATCCCATCATCATGATTTATAATGTTGAATCAAATCATCATGATTTATAATGTTGAATCTCACCATCATGATTTATAATGTTGAATCAAATCATCATGATTTATAATGTTGAATCCCATCATCATGATTTATAATGTTGAATCAAATCATCATGATTTATAATGTTGAATCTCATCATCATGATTTATAATGTTGAATCAAATCATCATGATTTATCATGTTGAATCACATCATCATGATTTATAATGTTGAATCAAATCATCATGATTTATAATGTTGAATCAAATCATCATGATTTATAATGTTGAATCCCATCATCATGATTTATAATGTTGAATCCCATCATCATGATTTATAATGTTGAATCCCATCATCAAGCCTATAATCATGATTTGATCATGTTGATTCCGATTATCATAATTTTTTATGTTGAATCTCATAGTCATGTTTCCATCGTGTTGAATCCCATATTCAATGTTTTGAATGTTCAAGCCTATAATCATGATTTAATCATGTTGAATCCGATGATCATGATTTATAATTTTGGATCCCATAATCATGATTTATAATGTTGAATCCCATAATCATGATTTTTCATTTACAATCATACAACCATTTTATCATCTTCAATCCCATAATTATGATTTATAATGTTAAATCTCATAATCATGATTTATAATGTTAAATCTCATAATCATGATTTATAATGTTCAAACTATAATCATGATTTGGTCATGTTGAGTCCTATCATCATGATTTATATTTGTGAATCCTGTAATCATGATTTTATCATGATGAATGCTGTAATCATGATTTTATCATGGTGAATCCTATAATCATGATTTTATCATGGTGAATCCTATAATCATGATTTTATCGTGGTGAATCCTATAATCATGATTTTATCATGATGAATCCTATAATCATGATTTTATCATGATGAATCCTATAATCATGATTTTATCATGATGAATCCTATAATCATGATTTTATCATGGTGAATCCTATAATCATGATTTTATGATGTTGAATCCATAAATTATGATTTTTATCAGCGTGAATCTCATATATTTCAGTAATTTTCTCCCCTTTTTCCTCCTAAAAACACAAAGTAGATTTTGCTAAATCATAACTCCCTACAAAAACATTCCAGCCAAATCTTCTTGACATTTCTCTGTCAGGTCCACAGACTAATGCCTCCAACAAGAGCAAGTCTCTGAAGGTAGATTTTCTCGTTTTGATGAAAAGCTTGGCTTTTTTTACAAAAAATCTTTCCATGTCTATAACCAATGAGGAGCTCCAGGCAATTCAAATAGAGTCCATCTGATCACAGTAATATCCCTGCTTGGAGTGAGACTGAAGAAAGCCTGGGGAGATTGTATGTAACAACATGAAAACAGCAGGTTTCAATCACAATCAATAGCCCATAAAAACACATCAATAGCCCATAAAAACACATCCGTAGAACTACATAAACAGCAGAGCTGGAATCACATCGCGATAAGAGATTAAAAGAGCGCGGCTCATTAAAAGGCCATTTGTCTTGGTGTCTGTTTCTGATTGTATCTATATGTTTATCCCGACACCACTATCAAAGCGTGACATTTCAAATACATATTTCTGTGTACTAAAATCTTTCTATGAGAAAGCCCCTTCCTTAAAATTCAATTAACTGTGTTGATAAATGAAAGTGTGAATGATATCATCTGAAAGCAGATTTCCACGCTCTGTTTTCTGCTGTTTTGGGGGGGTGAATAAACATCTGAAACAGGATACTTCCTTATAGGCAGATTCCAATCCACTGTTCAGAATGACGTCTGCATCTGTCTCGTTCAGGACTGGAATCAAATTATAGGTTGAACTAGAAAGAACCCTTTGATATCGGTGTTGTCTTGGTATGCAGTCCTTTATGAACAGTTAAACACAATCTGAACGTCATGGAAACGTCTGAACAGTTAAACACAAACTGAACGTCATGGAAACGTCTGAACAGTTCAACAAATACTGTACGTCATGGAAACGTCTGAACAGTTCAACACAAACTGAACGTCCTGGAAACGTCTGAACAGTTCAACACATACTGAACGTCATGGAAACGTCTGAACAGTTAAACACACACACTATATCTGAGTACTACACATTACAGGTGTGATCACAGTACTACACATTACAGGTCTGATCACAGTACTACACATTACAGGTCTGATCACAGTAATACACATTACAGGTCTGATCACAGTACTACACATTACAGGGCTGATCACAGTACTACACATTACAGGTCTGATCACAGTAATACACATTCCAGGTGATTATGGGTCTCTCAACCTAAGATTGTTTTCATATGAGAGGAATCTAATGAGGTAACCAGTCACTGGCTTATTTCATTACTCCTCCAGTAACCAGTCACTGGCTTATTTCATAATTCCTCCAGTAACCAGTCACTGGCTTATTTCATCATTCCTCCAGTAACCAGTCACTGGCTTATTTCATCATTCCTCCAGTAACCAGTCACTGGCTTATTTCATTACTCCTCCAGTAACCAGTCACTTATTTCATCATTCCTCCAGTAACCAGTCACTGGCTTATTTCATCATTCCTCCAGTAACCAGTCACTGGCTTATTTCATAATTCCTCCAGTAATCAGTCACTGGCTTATTTCATCATTCCTCCAGTAACCAGTTACTGTCTTATTTCATAATTCATCCAGTAACCAGCCCATAACAGACCAGAGTACCTCCAGTAACCTGCCCCTAACAGACCAGAGTACCTCCAGTAGCCAGCCCCTGACAGACCAGAGTACCTCCAGTAACCTGCCCCTAACAGACCAGAGTACCTCCAGTAGCCAGCCCCTGACAGACCAGAGTACCTCCAGTAACCAGCCCCTAACAGACCAGAGTACCTGCAGTAACCAGCCCCTAACAGACCAGAGGACCTCCAGTAACCAGCCCCTAACAGACCAGAGTACCTCCAGTAACCAGCCCCTAACAGACCAGAGGGCCTCCAGTAACCAGCCCCTAACATACCATAGTACCTCCAGTAGCCAGCCCCTAACAGACCAGAGGACCTCCAGTAACCAGCCCCTAACAGACCAGAGTACCTCCAGGACTCTGCCTTGATGTTCCTTCTCAGGATACATCTAATGAGATAATCTTCAATCAAAACAGCGACTAATCTTGTTTGCTGTCCATTTAGATGGGTTGTAGATTCCAACAATAAAACTCTCTAACTTTATAACAGAAGAACACTTTCCAATGTGCAAAGTATTGACCTGTGTTACATCAAAACAGACATTCATTATGGACCAAAGTCAAAAAAATGTTGATTATCACACATGTCTACAAAGCAAAGACTTCAGAACAATCCAGAATCATGTCCCTGTTGGAAAAGTCCTACATAACCCAGAATGCATTTTTGCTAGCCTTCCTTCAATTCATATGAAAATGTTTCTGTGGACCATGGGTAATGTAGGCAAAATGCACAGAATTTGGATGGAATGTAGTTTCACAAAATTCCTAATTTACAAATGTTTTCTTATTGTACAACATTGAAATAGTAACAAAGTGAAAGCGGACGGCAGGATTTCTTTCAGTGCAATTAATCCAGATGTGAACACAGATTAGAACTCTAGTGGCCGTAAAATTGCCATTCCTTTCAAGTGCTTTTACAATGAAGAAATTGTTCCATGAGTTTAGCTTTCAAGTACAGAACATTTTGCCCTTTTTGACATCTAGAAACGAGCTGGTTTATTACCATGGAAATGCCTGACCTGCAGAGAGCTGGGTGTGGCTTCTATCAGACGTCTCATATTCAGCACTAAGCACACGTTTCCAGTTGGCGGTGGTGCTGTGGTTAGGAAGATACAGGAGGGGAACAGGACAGAGGTGATGTGGTTAGGAAGATACAGGAGGGGAACAGGACAGAGGTGATGTGGTTAGGAAGATACAGGAGGGGAACAGGACAGAGGTGATGTGAGAGAGAGAACAGCGGGCTGTGACGTTCCAGACACCGGATTTATAAACTCTGTCTCTGGGGTTATATTTTAACACATCGTCATTAGTTAATCTGAGGGATCCCGAGTGGCGCAGCCGTCTACGACACGACATCTCAGTGCTTTGAGGCATCACTATAGACACCCTGGTTCGAATCCGGGCTGTATCACAACCGGCTGTGATTGGGAGTCCCATAGAGTGGGGCACAATTGGCCCAGCGTTGTCTGGGTTTGTAGGGAGTAGGCTGTCATTGTAAAAGAAGAATTTGTTCTTAACTGACTTGCCAGTTAAATAAAGGTTAAATAAAAATATATAAATATATATATAAACATCTGCATAATGTAAAAAGGTACATTCCACAGATATTTAACCTTAGATAAACTGTAGGACTCTGTAGGAAAATACACAGGTTCTATATTCTGCAGCAGTGCTTCTATCGACATAACCAATAACTAAGGATCCGGAAATTATAGGTGGATAGATGTCATGCAACATCACGAATTACTATATTTAATGTAGTACCTTTTAGTTCACCTCATCAACAGAATTAATATGTTTAATGTAGTACCTTTCAGTTCACCTCATCAACAGAATGAGTATATTTCATTTAGTACCTTTTAGTTCACCTCATCAACAGAATTACTATATTTAATGTAGTACCTTTTAGTTCACCTCATCAACAGAATGAGTATATTTCATTTAGTACCTTTTAGTTCACCTCATCAACAGAATGAGTATATTTCATTTAGTATCTTATAGTTCACCTCATCAACAGAATGAGTATATTTCATTTAGTACCTTTTAGTTCACCTCATCAACAGAATGAGTATATTTAATGTAGTACCTTTTAGTTCACCTCATCAACAGAATGAGTATATTTAATGTAGTACCTTTTAGTTCACCTCATCAACAGAATGAGTATATTTCATTTAGTACCTTTTAGTTCACCTCATCAACAGAATGAGTATATTTCATTTAGTACCTTTCAGTTCACCTCATCAACAGAATGAGTATATTTCATTTAGTATCTTATAGTTCACCTCATCAACAGAATGAGTATATTTCATTTAGTGCCTTATAGTTCACCTCATCAACAGAATGAGTATATTTTATTTAGTACCTTTTAGTTCACATCATCAACAGAATGAGTATATTTCATTTAGTATCTTATAGTTCACCATATCAACAGAATGAGTATATTTCATTTAGTACCTTTCAGTTCACCTCATCAACATAATGAGTATATTTTATTTAGTACCTTGTTCACCGTATCAGAAGTTGTGGTATAATGAAGTTGAACAGGATCAAGTGAAACAGAATCGATAGAAGTCAATGTCACTAGAGAGGTATTGGAGCTGCACCTCTGATGACTGATACAGGCCATATAGTTTACAATGGGATTGGACGATTTATGCTTCTAGTTGTCTGAGGATTTTTACCTCGAAAATGAAAATCAGGTGTTTACCTGTCTGTTGTCTTGCTTGAACTGAGCTAACAGCATGAATGAATAACTAGACAATCTTCCTCATAGTAATATTGATATGTTATATTTTATAATATTGATAATGAGAGTAACTCAGGTGCATGGAGTGAATCTGTCATTATAAGGGACTAGAGAGCCCTCTGTAGTATTGGGCTGTGAGGCTGTGTGGATTCCATCCACTGAGAGACTGTGTGATATGTCCTGGTGACTTTAATAGCATTAGGAGTGGAGACCATAGAGCTATAATCTAAAGAGAAGAGACTCCCACTCTTCTCTTTCATGTTCTTCATCCTGCTGGGATTGTTCGAGTTGTCAGTCTGGCTGAAAGACTGTCATCAGTCTCAGCCTACTGGTTCCCCTGACAGCGGCGCTTCACGGAGCTCACCGCTGTACCAGTCTGAAATAGACCTGAGCTCACCGCTGTACCAGTCTGAAATAGACCGGAGCTCACCGCTGCACCAGTCTGAAATAGACCGGAGCTCACCGCTGTACCAGTCTGAAATAGACCTGAGCTCACCGCTGTACCAGTCTGAAATAGACCTGAGCTCACCGCTGTACCAGTCTGAAATAGACCGGAGCTCACCGCTGTACCAGTCTGAAATAGACCGGAGCTCACCGCTGTACCAGTCTGAAATAGACCGGAGCTCACCGCTGTACCAGTCTGAAATAGACCTGAGCTCACCGCTGTACCAGTCTGAAATAGACCGGAGCTCACCGCTGCACCAGTCTGAAATAGACCGGAGCTCACAGCTGTACCAGTCTGAAATAGACCTGAGCTCACCGCTGTACCTGTCTGAAATAGACCTGAGCTCACCGCTGTACCAGTCTGAAATAGACCGGAGCTCACCGCTGTACCAGTCTGAAATAGACCGGAGCTCACCGCTGTACCAGTCTGAAATAGACCGGAGCTCACCGCTGTACCAGTCTGAAATAGACCGGAGCTCACCGCTGTACCAGTCTGAAATAGACCGGAGCTCACCGCTGCACCAGTCTGAAATAGACCGGCACTCACCGCTGCACCAGTCTGAAATAGACCGGAGCTCACCGCTGTACCAGTCTGAAATAGACCGGAGCTCACCGCTGTACCAGTCTGAAATAGACCTGAGCTCACCGCTGTACCAGTCTGAAATAGACCGGAGCTCACCGCTGTACCAGTCTGAAATAGACCGGAGCTCACCGCTGTACCAGTCTGAAATAGACCGGAGCTCACCGCTGTACCAGTCTGAAATAGACCGGAGCTCACCGCTGTACCAGTCTGAAATAGACCGGAGCTCACCGCTGTACCAGTCTGAAATAGACCTGGGCTCACCGCTGTACCAGTCTGAAATAGACCGGAGCTCACCGCTGTACCAGTCTGAAATAGACCGGAGCTCACCGCTGTACCAGTCTGAAATAGACCGGAGCTCACCGCTGTACCCGTCTGAAATAGACCGGAGCTCACCGCTCTACCAGTCTGAAATAGACCTGAGCTCACCGCTGTACCAGTCTGAAATAGGCCGGAGCTCACCGCTGCACCAGTCTGAAATAGACCGGAGCTCACCGCTGCACCAGTCTGAAATAGACCGGAGCTCACCGCTGCACCAGTCTGAAATAGACCGGAGCTCACCGCTGCACCAGTCTGAAATAGACCGGAGCTCACCGCTGCACCAGTCTGAAATAGACCGGAGCTCACCGCTGCAACAGTCTGAAATAGACCGGAGCTCACCGCTGCACCAGTCTGAAATAGACCGGAGCTCACCGCTGTACCAGTCTGAAATAGACCGGAGCTCACCGCTGTACCAGTCTGAAATAGACCGGAGCTCACCGCTGTACCAGTCTGAAATAGACCGGAGCTCACCGCTGTACCAGTCTGAAATAGACCGGAGCTCACCGCTGCACCAGTCTGAAATAGACCGGAGCTCACCGCTGCACCAGTCTGAAATAGACCGGAGCTCACCGCTGTACCAGTCTGAAATAGACCGGAGCTCACCGCTGTACCAGTCTGAAATAGACCTGAGCTCACCGCTGTACCAGTCTGAAATAGACCGGAGCTCACCGCTGTACCAGTCTGAAATAGACCGGAGCTCACCGCTGTACCAGTCTGAAATAGACCGGAGCTCACCGCTGTACCAGTCTGAAATAGACCTGGGCTCACCGCTGTACCAGTCTGAAATAGACCGGAGCTCACCGCTGTACCAGTCTGCAATAGACCGGAGCTCACCGCTGTACCAGTCTGAAATATACAGGAGCTCACCGCTGTACCAGTCTGAAATAGACCGGAGCTCACCGCTCTACCAGTCTGAAATAGACCTGAGCTCACCGCTGTACCAGTCTGAAATAGACCGGAGCTCACCGCTGCACCAGTCTGAAATAGACCGGAGCTCACCGCTGCACCAGTCTGAAATAGGCCGGAGCTCACCGCTGCACCAGTCTGAAATCGACCGGAGCTCACCGCTGCACCAGTCTGAAATAGACCGGAGCTCACCGCTGCACCAGTCTGAAATAGACCGGAGCTCACCGCTGCACCAGTCTGAAATAGACCGGAGCTCACCGCTGTACCAGTCTGAAATAGACCGGAGCTCACCGCTGCACCAGTCTCAAATAGACCGGAGCTCACCGCTGTACCAGTCTGAAATAGACCGGAGCTCACCGCTGTACCAGTCTGAAATAGACCGGAGCTCACCGCTGTACCAGTCTGCAATAGACCGGAGCTCACCGCTGTACCAGTCTGAAATAGACCGGAGCTCACCGCTGTACCAGTCTGAAATAGACCGGAGCTCACCGCTCTACCAGTCTGAAATAGACCTGAGCTCACCGCTGTACCAGTCTGAAATAGACCGGAGCTCACCGCTGCACCAGTCTGAAATATACCGGAGCTCACCGCTGCACCAGTCTGAAATAGGCCGGAGCTCACCGCTGCACCAGTCTGAAATAGACCGGAGCTCACCGCTGCACCAGTCTGAAATAGACCGGAGCTCACCGCTGCACCAGTCTGAAATAGACCGGAGCTCACCGCTGCACCAGTCTGAAATAGACCAGAGCTCACCGCTGTACCAGTCTGAAATAGACCGGAGCTCACCGCTGTACCAGTCTGAAATAGACCGGAGCTCACCGCTGTACCAGTCTGAAATAGACCGGAGCTCACCGCTGTACCAGTCTGAAATAGACTGGTGTTTTGCAGTGGTTAATGATGCCTTGATCAGTATAAATATCAAGTATAAAATACACATACAAAGTTATTCTGAAAAGTTCAATTCAATTCATCAAATCGATTAAAAATAAATGGGACCAGATTTAGTGATCTAGTGATTATGGTAGAGCAAAAAAAATAATAATATGAAAATAGTAAAATATGTCGTTTTTATTTATTTAAAGAAATATGAACGTTTGTGTGAACGAACTTGTTAATAACAGTTAACGTTGGCGACACCATGAAGAATAATCTGAATCTAATGAACATACTAAACCCAGAATATATAGGAGTAGTGTGTGTGTGTGTGTGTGTGTGTGTGTGTGTGTGTGTGTGTGTGTGTGTGTGTGTGTGTGTGTGTGTGTGCGTGCGTGCGTGCGTGCATGCGTGTGTGTGTGTGTGTGTGTGTGTGTGTGTGTGGCGACATAAGGTTGGGATTATCGATGAGTGACACCATGCGACATGCGTGTGTGGTTAAAAAGGTCCATCTGTTTCTCGGGAAGAGTATCCAGAGTGAATACATTATTACTACTGTGGAAAGAGAAGCTGCTGCTTTTAGCATTAAGGGCAAACAGTTTCCGCCTGAACGTGTTAACCTACTCTTCTCCCGGTGTGAGCGCACGGGGCGAAGTGTTAATGAGACTTTAACAAGGCTAATAAATCAGTTAACGGAGAACACGCTTTATTGCCCTGACCACGTGCCATTGTTTGCCAGAGTCACATTTCCACCGGGTTAAATCCACTTTCCGTGGTAACGCTGCATGCAGATATATATTACACACATTCTCATGCAACATTTTACAGATTAAAGAGAACATCTGAATTTAAAACATCAAACGGATAAGGTGAAGGTAACGTTTAAGATAATGTTCTCTGGTTAAATGTATTGCCTAATAAAAAAATACTAAATAAGTATTTTATTATTATTATTATTATTATCACCATCTTATTGCTGCTACTGTATTTACTATTTGTATTCTAATTGTTCTTTATTATTTTGAGTGATTCTCATTCACTATATATTTCATTTTAAAATGTATTTTTTCACCGTCTCTGTCATCTCCATGAGGAGATATTTCCCCGCATGCAATCTGCTCCATCTCTCGCCAGCAGCATTTCCAGCAGGTTATCACAATCACCGTTCGTCCTATTTCAGATGTGTTCCGCTGATTACCATCAGCGCCCTCAGATATCCCAGACTGATCATCGCGCTGCAATATCCACTCTGAGCCATCTGGAGCAGATCATATCGCTGACTCCGGCTCAGTCCCCAACTATTCAATCTACACAACCCCTTTTTCAAGCACTACGAAGACGAGATGGTTGGTTTCTAACCGAGTAACAGCGACCCCACATAGGTGAAGTCCACGTGGTGTTTGTGAAAGTGTCCCCGGTCGGGAGACAGACGTGTCGTCCTCTGCAGGCGGAATAACAACAACGGAAGGGCCCGTCTAGTGATATCAGCAGGACAACAGATATTTACAGGAGTCTGAGATTAAAAAACGATGTATTGTTTTGTATTTGAGTGATTTGATTTAAACAGCCTAGTCAAAGATACTTGTTCTAGCACTTATTTAGGCCTAGTTTTGTAGCTTAAAAAATAAAATAAAATAATTTATCTGTGTACACACAAAAAGAAACGATGTTTGTGATATGAGTGAGAATTCGTCTTTCTCTTTAGTTCTATTATAGAGCGTATTGATCAGTAGGCAGGTTTACTTTGACCCAGGTTTATTCGACAAAAGCAATGACCCAACAACAACTAATATTGTGACATAGTAACTGCAGATATAGGATACATTTTCTAAAGATCGATAACATTTGCATCTGTTAAACAGGGATGGGTTTTTATTTTTTGAAGAACTTTCCTTATTGCGACAAATGATGACGGAAACGGTGTTTTTGTCGAATAAATCATAATTGTGGAATATTTTTTAAGGTACGCGGGGCGCGTGCTGTCACCGCATAACTACAAAGCTCCACTCCACATTTAATTATAAATGTCTACTGATTGCAAAATATTTTTATTCAACTATAAAAAAATAAATTAAAAAAATGTTTATTATGCAGGACAATGATTGTCCTGACTTTCAAGAATACCTGAACAGTTTCGTCTTGCTTTTCTGGTTGGCTGGCAAGTTTCACCTTCCAATTATATAAAATCTTCAGGAGTGTAAATTCGACCATGGCGCGCGGACCGTGGCGACACGTTGGCACATGAGAATTATTAGAATATATGGTAAATATTAGTATATTACTGCATTCTTCTAATAATGCTGGCTTTCGCGTTGTGAGATGTTAAACAGATAGGTGAGAAGGCATACAGGCTGTCGCCAGTTTAGCAGTGCGCAGTTTGCCTAAACGGGTCATGTAAACACTTCACCGACAAAATGTATATTCGACACTGTAAGTTTCTGCAAAAAAAAGTATATATATATATATATATATATATATTTTTTTTAGGTGTGACGTCATTATGGCCAGCCGTTTTTATCGACACAAAATAGTTACACGGAAACGCATCCTATCAGGAAATTGTCGCATCTATTTTCTATGCGAACTTTCTAAATATCAGAACAAAAATGCACTGGACAAGTTAATGGAAACACAGCTAGTGACAGGTACTCAAAGTGCAGTTTGACCTAATAGTTTACTCTAAATGGGGTGTCCAAGTACATAAAAAACTTTGCTCAAACTTTGTTTATAGAATTTGAAGATATTATAACATGTATATGAATGCATTGTCTTATTAGCCTAGTGAAACTTATTCCATTTAAAATGCCCAACGTCAACTGTTAGTAGTGATACAGTTTGGTTCTGTTGTTTTCTAGTTTTTGGGTTCCAACTTAATAATATCTAAGGGGGCTGCATCTTGAAACAAACAACTACCTATCTTTTATAAACAACTACCTATCTGTTATAAACAACTACCTATCTGTTAAACAACAACCTATCTGTTAAACAACTACCTATCTGTTACAAACAACTACCTATCTGTTAAACAACTACCTATCTGTTAAACAACTACCTATCTCTTACAAACAACTACCTATCTGTTATAAACAACTACCTATCTGTTACAAACAACTACCTATCTGTTATAAACAACTACCTATCTGTTAAACAACTACCTATCTGTTTTAAACAACTACCTATCTGTTACAAACAACTACCTATCTGTTACAAACAACTACCTATCTGTTACAAACAACTACCTATCTGTTACAAACAACTACCTATCTGTTAAACACAACTACTTATCTGTTATAAACAACTACCTATCTGTTATAAACAACTACCCATCTGTTATAAACAACTACCTATCTGTTAAACACAACTACCTATCTGTTATAAACAACTACCTATCTGTTATAAACAACTACCTATCTGTTATAAACAACTACCTATCTGTTACAAACAACTACCTATCTGTTATAAACAACTACCCATCTGTTACAAACAACTACCTATCTGTTATAAACAACTACCTATCTGTTATAAACAACTAATTATCTGTTATAAACAACTACCTATCTGTTAAACAACTATCTATCTGTTAAAAAACTACCTATCTGTTATAAACAACTACCTATCTGTTACAAACAACTACCTATCTGTTACAAACAACTACCTATCTGTTATAAACAACTACCCATCTGTTACAAACAACTACCTATCTGTTAAACACAACTACCTATCTGTTATAAACAACTACCTATCTGTTATAAACAACTACCCATCTGTTATAAACAACTACCTATCTGTTAAACACAACTACCTATCTGTTAAACAACTACATATCTGTTATAAACAACTACCTATCTGTTACAAACAACTACCTATCTGTTACAAACAACTACTTATCTGTTATAAACAACTACCCATCTGTTACAAACAACTACCTATCTGTTATAAACAACTACCTATCTGTTATAAACAACTACCTATCTGTTACAAACAACTACCTATTTGTTACAAACAACTACCTATCTGTTAAACAACTACCTATCTGTTATAAACAACTACCTATCTGTTACAAACAACTACCTATCTGTTACAAACAACTACCTATCTGTTACAAACAACTACCTATCTGTTAAACAACTACCTATCTGTTTTAAACAACTACCTATCTGTTATTAACAACTACCTATCTGTTACAAACAACTACCTATCTGTTAAACAACTACCTATCTGTTAAACAACTACCTATCTGTTATAAACAACTACCTATCTGTTACAAACAACTACCTATCTGTTTGAAACAACTACCTATCTGTTAAACAACTACCTATCTGTTACAAACAACTACCTATCTGTTACAAACAACTACCTATCTGTTACAAACAACTACCTATCTGTTAAACACAACTACTTATCTGTTATAAACAACTACCTATCTGTTATAAACAACTACCCATCTGTTATAAACAACTACCTATCTGTTAAACACAACTACCTATCTGTTATAAACAACTACCTATCTGTTATAAACAACTACCTATCTGTTATAAACAACTACCTATCTGTTACAAACAACTACCTATCTGTTATAAACAACTACCCATCTGTTACAAACAGCTACCTATCTGTTATAAACAACTACCTATCTGTTATAAACAACTAATTATCTGTTATAAACAACTACCTATCTGTTAAACAACTATCTATCTGTTAAAAAACTACCTATCTGTTATAAACAACTACCTATCTGTTACAAACAACTACCTATCTGTTACAAACAACTACCTATCTGTTACAAACAACTACCTATCTGTTACAAACAACTACCTATCTGTTAAACACAACTACCTATCTGTTATAAACAACTACCTATCTGTTATAAACAACTACCCATCTGTTATAAACAACTACCTATCTGTTAAACACAACTACCTATCTGTTAAACAACTACATATCTGTTATAAACAACTACCTATCTGTTACAAACAACTACCTATCTGTTTGAAACAACTACCTATCTGTTAAACAACTACCTATCTGTTACAAACAACTACCTATCTGTTACAAACAACTACCTATCTGTTACAAACAACTACCTATCTGTTAAACACAACTACTTATCTGTTATAAACAACTACCTATCTGTTATAAACAACTACCCATCTGTTATAAACAACTACCTATCTGTTAAACACAACTACCTATCTGTTATAAACAACTACCTATCTGTTATAAACAACTACCTATCTGTTATAAACAACTACCTATCTGTTACAAACAACTACCTATCTGTTATAAACAACTACCCATCTGTTACAAACAGCTACCTATCTGTTATAAACAACTACCTATCTGTTATAAACAACTAATTATCTGTTATAAACAACTACCTATCTGTTAAACAACTATCTATCTGTTAAAAAACTACCTATCTGTTATAAACAACTACCTATCTGTTACAAACAACTACCTATCTGTTACAAACAACTACCTATCTGTTACAAACAACTACCTATCTGTTACAAACAACTACCTATCTGTTAAACACAACTACCTATCTGTTATAAACAACTACCTATCTGTTATAAACAACTACCCATCTGTTATAAACAACTACCTATCTGTTAAACACAACTACCTATCTGTTAAACAACTACATATCTGTTATAAACAACTACCTATCTGTTACAAACAACTACCTATCTGTTACAAACAACTACTTATCTGTTATAAACAACTACCCATCTGTTACAAACAACTACCTATCTGTTATAAACAACTACCTATCTGTTATAAACAACTACCTATCTGTTACAAACAACTACCTATCTGTTAAACAACTACCTATCTGTTATAAACAACTACCTATCTGTTACAAACAACTACCTATCTGTTACAAACAACTACCTATCTGTTACAAACAACTACCTATCTGTTAAACAACTACCTATCTGTTTTAAACAACTACCTATCTGTTATTAACAACTACCTATCTGTTACAAACAACTACCTATGTGTTAAACAACTACCTATCTGTTAAACAACTACCTATCTGTTATAAACAACTACCTATCTGTTACAAACAACTACCTATCTGTTAAACAACTACCTATCTGTTAAACACAGCTACCTATGTGTTAAACAACTACCTATCTGTTATAAACAACTACCTATCTGTTACAAACAACTACCTATCTGTTACAAACAACTACCTATCTGTTATAAACAACTACCTATCTGTTAAACAACTACCTATCTGTTAAACAACTACCTATCTGTTATAAACAACTACCTATCTGTTACAAACAACTACCTATCTGTTACAAACAACTACCTATCTGTTACAAACAACTACCTATCTGTTACAAACAACTACCTATCTGTTAAACACAACTACCTATCTGTTATAAACAACTACCTATCTGTTATAAACAACTACCCATCTGTTATAAACAACTACCTATCTGTTAAACACAACTACCTATCTGTTAAACAACTACCTATCTGTTATAAACAACTACCTATCTGTTACAAACAACTACCTATCTGTTACAAAACAACTACCTATCTGTTACAAACAACTACCTATCTGTTAAACACAACTACCTATCTGTTATAAACAACTACCTATCTGTTATAAACAACTACCTATCTGTTACAAACAACTACCTATCTGTTATAAACAACTACCCATCTGTTACAAACAACTACCTATCTGTTACAAACAACTACCTATCTGTTAAACACAACTACCTATCTGTTATAAACAACTACCTATCTGTTATAAACAACTACCAATCTGTTATAAACAACTACCTATCTGTTAAACACAACTACCTATCTGTTAAACAACTACATATCTGTTATAAACAACTACCTATCTGTTACAAACAACTACCTATCTGTTACAAACAACTACTTATCTGTTATAAACAACTACCCATCTGTTACAAACAACTACCTATCTGTTATAAACAACTACCTATCTGTTATAAACAACTACCTATCTGTTACAAACAACTACCTATCTGTTACAAACAACTACCGATCTGTTAAACAACTACCTATCTGTTATAAACAACTACCTATCTGTTACAAACAACTACCTATCTGTTACAAACAACTACCTATCTGTTACAAACAACTACCTATCTGTTAAACAACTACCTATCTGTTTTAAACAACTACCTATCTGTTATTAACAACTACCTATCTGTTACAAACAACTACCTATCTGTTAACAACTACCTATCTGTTAAACAACTACCTATCTGTTATAAACACTACCTATCTGTTACAAACAACTACCTATCTGTTAAACAACTACCTATCTGTTAACACAGCTACCTATGTGTTAAACAACTACCTATCTGTTTATAAACAACTACCTATCTGTTACAAACAACTACCTATCTGTTACAAACAACTACCTATCTGTTATAAACAACTACCTATCTGTTAAACAACTACCTATCTGTTAAACAACTACCTATCTGTTATAAACAACTACCTATCTGTTACAACACTACCTATCTGTTACAAACAACTACCTATCTGTTACAAACAACTACCTATCTGTTACAAACAACTACCTATCTGTTAAACACAACTACCTATCTGTTATAAACAACTACCTATCTGTTATAAACAACTACCCATCTGTTATAAACAACTACCTATCTGTTAAACACAACTACCTATCTGTTAAACAACTACCTATCTGTTATAAACAACTACGTATCTGTTACAAACAACTACCTATCTGTTACAAACAACTACCTATCTGTTATAAACAACTACCCATCTGTTACAAACAACTACCTATCTGTTATAAACAACTACCTATCTGTTATAAACAACTACCTATCTGTTACAAACAACTACCTATCTGTTACAAACAACTACCTATCTGTTAAACAACTACCTATCTGTTATAAACAACTACGTATCTGTTAAACAACTACCTATCTGTTACAAACAACTACCTATCTGTTACAAACAACTACCTATCTGTTACAAACAACTACCTATCTGTTAAACAACTACCTATCTGTTTTAAACAACTACCTATCTGTTATTAACAACTACCTATCTGTTACAAACAACTACCTATCTGTTAAACAACTACCTATCTGTTAAACAACTACCTATCTGTTATAAACAACTACCTATCTGTTAAACACAACTACCTATCTGTTATAGACAACTACCTATCTGTTACAAACAACTACCTATCTGTTAAACAACTACCTATCTGTTATAAACAACTACCTATCTGTTAAACAACTACCTATCTGTTAAACACAACTACCTATCAGTTAAACAACTACCTATCTGTTATAAACAAATACCTATCTGTTAAACACAACTACCTATCTGTTATAAACAACTACCTATCAGTTAAACAACTACCTATCTGTTATAAACAACTACCTATCTGTTAAACAACTACCTATCTATTGCAAACAACTACCTATCTGTTATAAACAACTACCTATCTTTTATACAACTACCTATCTGTTATAAACAACTACCTATCTGTTATAAACAACTACCTATCTGTTAATAACAACTACCTAGCTGTTATAAACAACTACCTATCTGTTAAACAACTAACTATCTGTTAAACAACTACCTATCAGTTACAAACAACTACCTATCTGTTATAATCAACTACCTATCTGTTAAACAACTACCTATCTGTTATAAACAACTACCTATCTGTTACACACAACTACCTATCTGTTACACACAACTACCTATCTGTTACAAACAACTATCTATCTGTTAAACAACTACCTATCTGTTATTAACAACTACCTATCTGTTACAAACAAATACCTATCTGTTAAACAACTACCTATCTGTTATAAAACAACTACCTATCTGTTACAAACAACTACCTATCTGTTAGCAAACTACCTATCTGTTTTAAACAACTACCTATCTGTTATTAACAACTACCTATCTGTTATAAACAACTACCTATCTGTTATAAACAACTACCTATCTGTTAATAACAACTACCTAGCTGTTATAAACAACTACCTATCTGTTAAACAACTAACTATCTGTTAAACAACTACCTATCAGTTACAAACAACTACCTATCTGTTATAATCAACTACCTATCTGTTAAACAACTACCTATCTGTTATAAACAACTACCTATCTGTTACACACAACTACCTATCTGTTACACACAACTACCTATCTGTTACAAACAACTATCTATCTGTTAAACAACTACCTATCTGTTATTAACAACTACCTATCTGTTACACACAACTACCTATCTGTTACACACAACTACCTATCTGTTACAAACAACTATCTATCTGTTAAACAACTACCTATCTGTTATTAACAACTACCTATCTGTTACAAACAAATACCTATCTGTTAAACAACTACCTATCTGTTATAAAACAACTACCTATCTGTTACAAACAACTACCTATCTGTTAAACAACTACCTATCTGTTATAAACAACTACCTATCTGTTAAACAACTACCTATCTGTTAAACACAACTACCTATCAGTTTAAACAACAACCTATCTGTTATAAACAACTACCTATCTGTTAAACAACTACCTATCTGTTATAAACAACTACCTATCTGTTATAAACAACTACCTATCTGTTAAACAACTACCTATCTGTTATAAACAACTACCTATCTGTCACAAACAACTACCTATCTGTTAAAACAACTACCTATCTGTTACAAACAACTACCTATCTGTTATAAACAACTACCTATCTGTTAAACACAACTACCTATCTGTTATAAACAACTACCTATCTGTTAAACAACTACCTATCTGTTAAACACAACTACCTATCAGTTAAACAACTACCTATCTGTTATAAACAACTACCTATCTGTTAAACAACTACCTATCTATTACAAACAACTACCTATCTGTTATAAACAACTACCTATCTTTTATACAACTACCTATCTGTTATAAACAACTACCTATCTGTTATAAACAACTACCTATCTGTTAATAACAACTACCTAGCTGTTATAAACAACTACCTATCTGTTAAACAACTAACTATCTGTTAAACAACTACCTATCAGTTACAAACAACTACCTATCTGTTATAATCAACTACCTATCTGTTAAACAACTACCTATCTGTTATAAACAACTACCTATCTGTTACACACAACTACCTATCTGTTACACAACTACCTATCTGTTACAAACAACTATCTATCTGTTAAAAAACTACCTATCTGTTATTAACAACTACCTATCTGTTACAAACAAATACCTATCTGTTAAACAACTACCTATCTGTTACAAACAACTACCTATCGGTTACAAACAACTACCTATCTGTTTTAAACAACTACCTATCTGTTATAAACAACTACCTATCTGTTCCAAACAACTACCTATCTGTTAGACAACTACCTATCTGTTATAACCAACTACCTATCTGTTATAAACAACTACCTATCTGTTATAAACAACTACCGATCTGTTAAACAACTACCTATCTGTTATAAACAACTACCTATCTGTTACAAACAACTACCTATCTGTTACAAACAACTACCTATCTGTTACAAACAACTACCTATCTGTTAAACAACTACCTATCTGTTAAACAACTACCTATCTGTTATTAACAACTACCTATCTGTTACAAACAACTACCTATCTGTTAAACAACTACCTATCTGTTAAACAACTACCTATCTGTTATAAACAACTACCTATCTGTTACAAACAACTACCTATCTGTTAAACAACTACCTATCTGTTAAACACAGCTACCTATGTGTTAAACAACTACCTATCTGTTATAACAACTACCTATCTGTTACAAACAACTACCTATCTGTTACAAACAACTACCTATCTGTTATAAACAACTACCTATCTGTTAAACAACTACCTATCTGTTAAACAACTACCTATCTGTTATAAACAACTACCTATCTGTTACAAACAACTACCTATCTGTTACAAACAACTACCTATCTGTTACAAACAACTACCTATCTGTTACAAACAACTACCTATCTGTTAAACACAACTACCTATCTGTTATAAACAACTACCTATCTGTTATAAACAACTACCCATCTGTTATAAACAACTACCTATCTGTTAAACAACTACCTATCTGTTACAAACAACTACCTATCTGTTATAAACAACACCTATCTGTTACAAACAACTACCTATCTGTTACAAACAACTACCTATCTGTTATAAACAACTACCCATCTGTTACAAACAACTACCTATCTGTTATAAACAACTACCTATCTGTTATAAACAACTACCTATCTGTTACAAACAACTACCTATCTGTTACAAACAACTACCTATCTGTTAAACAACTACCTATCTGTTAAACAACTACATATCTGTTAAACAACTACCTATCTGTTACAAACAACTACCTATCTGTTACAAACAACTACCTATCTGTTACAACAACTACCTATCTGTTAAACAACTACCTATCTGTTATAAACAACTACCTATCTGTTATAACAACTACCTATCTGTTACAAACAACTACATATCTGTTAAACAACTACCTATCTGTTAAACATCAATAGGTAGTTTATAACAATCTGTTATAAACAACTACCTTTCTGTTAAACAACTACCTATCTGTTAAACAACTACCTATCTGTTATAAACAACTACCTATCTGTTAAACAACTACCTATCTGTTACAAACACACCTATCTGTTAAACAACTACCTATCTGTTAAAACAACTACCTATCAGTTAAACAACTACCTATCTGTTAAACAACTACCTATCTGTTAAACACAACTACCTATCTGTTATAAACAACTACCTATCTGTTATAAACAACTACCTATCTGTTATAAACAACTACCTATCTGTTAAACAACTACCTATCTATTGCAAACAACTACCTATCTGTTATAAACAACTACCTATCTTTTATACAACTACCTATCTGTTATAAACAACTACCTATCTGTTATAAACAACTACCTATCTGTTTAAACAACTACCTACTGTTATAAACAACTACCTATCTGTTAAACAACTACCTATCTGTTAAACATCTACCTATCAGTTACAAACAACTACCTATCTGTTATAAACAACTACCTATCTGTTAACACTACCTATCTGTTTAAACAACTACCTATCTGTTACACAACTACCTATCTGTTACAACAACTACCTATCTGTTACAAACAACTACTATCTGTTAAACACTACCTATCTGTTTTAACAACTACCTATCTGTTACAAACAAATACCTATCTGTTAAACAACTACCTATCTGTTATAAAACAACTACCTATCTGTTACAACAACTACCTATCTGTTAGCAAACTACCTATCTGTTTTAAACAACTACCTATCTGTTAACAACTACCTATCTGTTATAAACAACTACCTATCTGTTATCAACTACCTATCTGTTAATAACAACTACCTATCTGTTATAATGTTATAAACAACTACCTATCTGTTAAACAACTAACTATCTGTTAAACAACTACCTATCAGTTACAAACAACTACCTATCTGTTATTACAACTACCATCGTTTAAACACTACCTATCTGTTATAAACACTACCTATCTGTTATAACAACTACCTATCTGTTACACCACACTACCTATCTGTTACACACACTACCTATCTGTTACAACAACTATCTATCTGTTAAACAACTACCTATCTGTTATTAAACAACTACCTATCTGTTACAAACAAATACCTATCTGTTAAACAACTACCTATCTGTCATAAAACAACTACCTATCTGTTACAAACAACTACC